>NW_026607797.1:0-10000 GCF_029499605.1 Hyla sarda
CAATACCACTGGCATGGCCAGGTGTAAACAACATCTGACCTTTGTTGTGTATGTAACCATGGAGATTGTGATGTCGCCTAGGCCCACCAAAGAACAGCCTTGTCAGAAGCAGCACTGCCATGAGCAGAAGTAGCAGCACCATAGGTTGTCAAATAAGTTGGATTTAACCAAGACAAGTGAGTCCAATAGGATGCAGGTATGTCCTCTATCCTTACAGCTTCCCGTGGCTGTTGGTTTTATACCGTTTGGGGACAGCCAAGGAGGCGTCAGCAGGCAACACAGGTAAGTGTGTGCTTGTGTGTGTGTGTGTGTTTCCTATGCAGATCCTAAACCCAGTATCAAATGCAAGTAGGAGGAGTAAGAAGGGTTCCTGCCAAAGCCAGGTTATGGATTGCATTTAAAAATGGTCCATCAGAGTGAAATGGACTCCCATCTTCCTGCTTAGCAATAATGATATGGGTTTAGGGTCTGCTGTGTGTACTGGTGGGTGACTGCCACCCAGCCAGAGTGTGTATGGGAGGCTGCCAGCCAGCCTCCCTTCCTACAAGTAGTGATGGTGCATGTGAAGGGGACAGCGTTGGTTCCTCCCCTTTCACAGTTATCACTTCTCATCCTTCCTTTTGGCTGGTATCAAATGTGGTGTCTGTTTATATCAGTTTAATATCTGATATGTCCCCTATCTGATAGCATATATTAAATGCACCACCAGGTTTCAGTGTTGGAAAGAAAGATTACCTGTTTATTTGCTGCTGCAGCTGCTTGCTGGCTAGTCCAGTGGGTCCCTACTGCAGGCAAAAGACAATAGGTGGTGCCTATGTGCCTAGGTGGATAGGACATCAGCTATGAGGCATTTGTTTGTACAAACTGCTGCTCACAACTAATGTTGTAATATAGTGTCTCCATCTGCTGGTGGTATTGAATAAGCAATAGTGCAATGATAGGGTCTGAAAAAGAAGAAAAATAAGAAGCAGCAGCATAGGAAAGAAGGAAGGTAAAAATGAGGTGAAAACATGTTTAAAAAAGTATTTCCATCTCTCTCTCTCTCTCTATATATATATATATATTTAAAAGAAAAAAAAATTATATATATACATATAGAGAGAGAGAGATAAATATATATATAGAGATAGATGGGTGGATAGATAGATAGATAGACATACATACACACATACACACATACACACATACATACATACATACATATGTGTGTATTGTTGGAGTTGCAAACATGGGTGCACTTGACAAACTCAGTGCGGCTATTCCCCATTGAAAGATTGTTGCACCCAGGACCCTTAGCACTGGGATATGCTACTCAATACCACTGGCATGGCCAGGTGTAAACAACATCTGACCTTTGTTGTGTATGTAACCATGGAGATTGTGATGTCGCCTAGGCCCACCAAAGAACAGCCTTGTCAGAAGCAGCACTGCCATGAGCAGAAGTAGCAGCACCATAGGTTGTCAAATAAGTTGGATTTAACCAAGACAAGTGAGTCCAATAGGATGCAGGTATGTCCTCTATCCTTACAGCTTCCCGTGGCTGTTGGTTTTATACCGTTTGGGGACAGCCAAGGAGGCGTCAGCAGGCAACACAGGTAAGTGTGTGCTTGTATGTGTGTGTGTGTGTGTGTGTGTGTGTGTGTGTGTGTTTCCTATGCAGATCCTAAACCCAGTATCAAATGCAAGTAGGAGGAGTAAGAAGGGTTCCTGCCAAAGCCAGGTTATGGATTGCATTTAAAAATGGTCCATCAGAGTGAAATGGACTCCCATCTTCCTGCTTAGCAATAATGATATGGGTTTAGGGTCTGCTGTGTGTACTGGTGGGTGACTGCCACCCAGCCAGAGTGTGTATGGGAGGCTGCCAGCCAGCCTCCCTTCCTACAAGTAGTGATGGTGCATGTGAAGGGGACAGCGTTGGTTCCTCCCCTTTCACAGTTATCACTTCTCATCCTTCCTTTTGGCTGGTATCAAATGTGGTGTCTGTTTATATCAGTTTAATATCTGATATGTCCCCTATCTGATAGCATATATTAAATGCACCACCAGGTTTCAGTGTTGGAAAGAAAGATTATCTGTTTATTTGCTGCAGCTGCTTGCTGGCTAGTCCAGTGGGCCCCTACTGCAGGCAATAGATAATAGGTGGTGCCTATGTGCCTAGGTGGATAGGACATCAGCTATGAGGCATTTGTTTGTACAAACTGCTGCTCACAACTAATGTTGTAATATAGTGTCTCCATCTGCTGGTGGTATTGAATAAGCAATAGTGCAATGATAGGGTCTGAAAAAGAAGAAAAATAAGAAGCAGCAGCATAGGAAAGAAGGAAAACATGGAGAGAAGAAAAAAATGAGGTGAAAACATGTTTAAAAAAGTATTTCCATCTCTCTCTCTCTCTATATGTATATACATATATATATATATATATATATATATATATATATATTTAAAAGAAAAAAAATTATATATATATATACATATAGAGAGAGAGAGAGATAAATATATATAGAGATAGATGGGTGGATAGATAGATAGATAGACATACATACACACATACACACATACACACATACATACATACATACATATGTGTGTATTGTTGGAGTTGCAAACATGGGTGCACTTGACAAACTCAGTGCGGCTATTCCCCATTGAAAGATTGTTGCACCCAGGACCCTTAGCACTGGGATATGCTACTCAATACCACTGGCATGGCCAGGTGTAAACAACATCTGACCTTTGTTGTGTATGTAACCATGGAGATTGTGATGTCGCCTAGGCCCACCAAAGAACAGCCTTGTCAGAAGCAGCACTGCCATGAGCAGAAGTAGCAGCACCATAGGTTGTCAAATAAGTTGGATTTAACCAAGACAAGTGAGTCCAATAGGATGCAGGTATGTCCTCTATCCTTACAGCTTCCCGTGGCTGTTGGTTTTATACCGTTTGGGGACAGCCAAGGAGGCGTCAGCAGGCAACACAGGTAAGTGTGTGCTTGTATGTGTGTGTGTGTGTGTTTCCTATGCAGATCCTAAACCCAGTATCAAATGCAAGTAGGAGGAGTAAGAAGGGTTCCTGCCAAAGCCAGGTTATGGATTGCATTTAAAAATGGTCCATCAGAGTGAAATGGACTCCCATCTTCCTGCTTAGCAATAATGATATGGGTTTAGGGTCTGCTGTGTGTACTGGTGGGTGACTGCCACCCAGCCAGAGTGTGTATGGGAGGCTGCCAGCCAGCCTCCCTTCCTACAAGTAGTGATGGTGCATGTGAAGGGGACAGCGTTGGTTCCTCCCCTTTCACAGTTATCACTTCTCATCCTTCCTTTTGGCTGGTATCAAATGTGGTGTCTGTTTATATCAGTTTAATATCTGATATGTCCCCTATCTGATAGCATATATTAAATGCACCACCAGGTTTCAGTGTTGGAAAGAAAGATTATCTGTTTATTTGCTGCAGCTGCTTGCTGGCTAGTCCAGTGGTCCCCTACTGCAGGCAATAGAGAATAGGTGGTGCCTATGTGCCTAGGTGGATAGGACATCAGCTATGAGGCATTTGTTTGTACAAACTGCTGCTCACAACTAATGTTGTAATATAGTGTCTCCATCTGCTGGTGGTATTGAATAAGCAATAGTGCAATGATAGGGTCTGAAAAAGAAGAAAAATAAGAAGCAGCAGCATAGGAAAGAAGGAAGGTAAAAATGAGGTGAAAACATGTTTAAAAAAGTATTTCCATCTCTCTCTCTCTCTATATATATATATATATATATTTAAAAGAAAAAAAAATTATATATATACATATAGAGAGAGAGAGATAAATATATATAGAGATAGATGGGTGGATAGATAGATAGATAGACATACATACACACATACACACATACACACATACATACATACATACATATGTGTGTATTGTTGGAGTTGCAAACATGGGTGCACTTGACAAACTCAGTGCGGCTATTCCCCATTGAAAGATTGTTGCACCCAGGACCCTTAGCACTGGGATATGCTACTCAATACCACTGGCATGGCCAGGTGTAAACAACATCTGACCTTTGTTGTGTATGTAACCATGGAGATTGTGATGTCGCCTAGGCCCACCAAAGAACAGCCTTGTCAGAAGCAGCACTGCCATGAGCAGAAGTAGCAGCACCATAGGTTGTCAAATAAGTTGGATTTAACCAAGACAAGTGAGTCCAATAGGATGCAGGTATGTCCTCTATCCTTACAGCTTCCCGTGGCTGTTGGTTTTATACCGTTTGGGGACAGCCAAGGAGGCGTCAGCAGGCAACACAGGTAAGTGTGTGCTTGTATGTGTGTGTGTGTGTGTGTGTGTTTCCTATGCAGATCCTAAACCCAGTATCAAATGCAAGTAGGAGGAGTAAGAAGGGTTCCTGCCAAAGCCAGGTTATGGATTGCATTTAAAAATGGTCCATCAGAGTGAAATGGACTCCCATCTTCCTGCTTAGCAATAATGATATGGGTTTAGGGTCTGCTGTGTGTACTGGTGGGTAACTGCCACCCAGCCAGAGTGTGTATGGGAGGCTGCCAGCCAGCCTCCCTTCCTACAAGTAGTGATGGTGCATGTGAAGGGGACAGCGTTGGTTCCTCCCCTTTCACAGTTATCACTTCTCATCCTTCCTTTTGGCTGGTATCAAATGTGGTGTCTGTTTATATCAGTTTAATATCTGATATGTCCCCTATCTGATAGCATATATTAAATGCACCACCAGGTTTCAGTGTTGGAAAGAAAGATTATCTGTTTATTTGCTGCAGCTGCTTGCTGGCTAGTCCAGTGGGCCCCTACTGCAGGCAATAGATAATAGGTGGTGCCTATGTGCCTAGGTGGATAGGACATCAGCTATGAGGCATTTGTTTGTACAAACTGCTGCTCACAACTAATGTTGTAATATAGTGTCTCCATCTGCTGGTGGTATTGAATAAGCAATAGTGCAATGATAGGGTCTGAAAAAGAAGAAAAATAAGAAGCAGCAGCATAGGAAAGAAGGAAAACATGGAGAGAAGAAAAAAATGAGGTGAAAACATGTTTAAAAAAGTATTTCCATCTCTCTCTCTCTCTATATGTATATACATATATATATATATATATATATATATATTTAAAAGAAAAAAAATTATATATATATATACATATAGAGAGAGAGAGATAAATATATATAGAGATAGATGGGTGGATAGATAGATAGATAGACATACATACACACATACACACATACATACATACATACATATGTGTGTATTGTTGGAGTTGCAAACATGGGTGCACTTGACAAACTCAGTGCGGCTATTCCCCATTGAAAGATTGTTGCACCCAGGACCCTTAGCACTGGGATATGCTACTCAATACCACTGGCATGGCCAGGTGTAAACAACATCTGACCTTTGTTGTGTATGTAACCATGGAGATTGTGATGTCGCCTAGGCCCACCAAAGAACAGCCTTGTCAGAAGCAGCACTGCCATGAGCAGAAGTAGCAGCACCATAGGTTGTCAAATAAGTTAGATTTAACCAAGACAAGTGAGTCCAATAGGATGCAGGTATGTCCTCTATCCTTACAGCTTCCCGTGGCTGTTGGTTTTATACCGTTTGGGGACAGCCAAGGAGGCGTCAGCAGGCAACACAGGTAAGTGTGTGCTTGTATGTGTGTGTGTGTGTGTGTGTGTTTCCTATGCAGATCCTAAACCCAGTATCAAATGCAAGTAGGAGGAGTAAGAAGGGTTCCTGCCAAAGCCAGGTTATGGATTGCATTTAAAAATGGTCCATCAGAGTGAAATGGACTCCCATCTTCCTGCTTAGCAATAATGATATGGGTTTAGGGTCTGCTGTGTGTACTGGTGGGTGACTGCCACCCAGCCAGAGTGTGTATGGGAGGCTGCCAGCCAGCCTCCCTTCCTACAAGTAATGATGGTGCATGTGAAGGGGACAGCGTTGGTTCCTCCCCTTTCACAGTTATCACTTCTCATCCTTCCTTTTGGCTGGTATCAAATGTGGTGTCTGTTTATATCAGTTTAATATCTGATATGTCCCCTATCTGATAGCATATATTAAATGCACCACCAGGTTTCAGTGTTGGAAAGAAAGATTATCTGTTTATTTGCTGCAGCTGCTTGCTGTCTAGTCCAGTGGGTCCCTACTGCAGGCAATAGACAATAGGTAGTGCCTATGTGCCTAGGTGGATAGGACATCAGCTATGAGGCATTTCTTTGTACAAACTGCTGCTCACAACTAATGTTGTAATATAGTGTCTCCATCTGCTGGTGGTATTGAATAAGCAATAGTGCAATGATAGGGTCTGAAAAAGAAAAAAAATAAGAAGCAGCAGCATAGGAAAGAAGGAAAACATGGAGAGAAGAAAAAAAGAAGGTAAAAATGAGGTGAAAACATGTTTAAAAAAGTATTTCCATCTCTCTCTCTCTCTATATGTATATACATATATATATATATATATATATATATATATATTTAAAAGAAAAAAAAATTATATATATATATATATATATATATATATATACATATAGAGAGAGAGAGAGAGAGAGATAAATATATATAGAGATAGATGGGTGGATAGATAGATAGACATACATACACACATACATACATACATATGTGTGTATTGTTGGAGTTGCAAACATGGGTGCACTTGACAAACTCAGTGCGGCTATTCCCCATTGAAAGATTGTTGCACCCAGGACCCTTAGCACTGGGATATGCTACTCAATACCACTGGCATGGCCAGGTGTAAACAACATCTGACCTTTGTTGTGTATGTAACCATGGAGATTGTGATGTCGCCTAGGACCACCAAAGAACAGCCTTGTCAGAAGCAGCACTGCCATGAGCATAAGTAGCAGCACCATAGGTTGTCAAATAAGTTGGATTTAACCAAGACAAGTGAGTCCAATAGGATGCAGGTATGTCCTCTATCCTTACAGCTTCCCGTGGCTGTTGGTTTTATACCGTTTGGGGACAGCCAAGGAGGCGTCAGCAGGCAACACAGGTAAGTGTGTGCTTGTGTGTGTGTGTTTCCTATGCAGATCCTAAACCCAGTATCAAATGCAAGTAGGAGGAGTAAGAAGGGTTCCTGCCAAAGCCAGGTTATGGATTGCATTTAAAAATGGTCCATCAGAGTGAAATGGACTCCCATCTTCCTGCTTAGCAATAATGATATGGGTTTAGGGTCTGCTGTGTGTACTGGTGGGTGACTGCCACCCAGCCAGAGTGTGTATGGGAGGCTGCCAGCCAGCCTCCCTTCCTACAAGTAGTGATGGTGCATGTGAAGGGGACAGCGTTGGTTCCTCCCCTTTCACAGTTATCACTTCTCATCCTTCCTTTTGGCTGGTATCAAATGTGGTGTCTGTTTATATCAGTTTAATATCTGATATGTCCCCTATCTGATAGCATATATTAAATGCACCACCAGGTTTCAGTGTTGGAAAGAAAGATTATCTGTTTATTTGCTGCAGCTGCTTGCTGGCTAGTCCAGTGGGCCCCTACTGCAGGCAATAGATAATAGGTGGTGCCTATGTGCCTAGGTGGATAGGACATCAGCTATGAGGCATTTGTTTGTACAAACTGCTGCTCACAACTAATGTTGTAATATAGTGTCTCCATCTGCTGGTGGTATTGAATAAGCAATAGTGCAATGATAGGGTCTGAAAAAGAAGAAAAATAAGAAGCAGCAGCATAGGAAAGAAGGAAAACATGGAGAGAAGAAAAAAATGAGGTGAAAACATGTTTAAAAAAGTATTTCCATCTCTCTCTCTCTCTATATGTATATACATATATATATATATATATATATATATATTTAAAAGAAAAAAAATTATATATATATATACATATAGAGAGAGAGAGATAAATATATATAGAGATAGATGGGTGGATAGATAGATAGATAGACATACATACACACATACATACATACATACATATGTGTGTATTGTTGGAGTTGCAAACATGGGTGCACTTGACAAACTCAGTGCGGCTATTCCCCATTGAAAGATTGTTGCACCCAGGACCCTTAGCACTGGGATATGCTACTCAATACCACTGGCATGGCCAGGTGTAAACAACATCTGACCTTTGTTGTGTATGTAACCATGGAGATTGTGATGTCGCCTAGGCCCACCAAAGAACAGCCTTGTCAGAAGCAGCACTGCCATGAGCAGAAGTAGCAGCACCATAGGTTGTCAAATAAGTTGGATTTAACCAAGACAAGTGAGTCCAATAGGATGCAGGTATGTCCTCTATCCTTACAGCTTCCCGTGGCTGTTGGTTTTATACCGTTTGGGGACAGCCAAGGAGGCGTCAGCAGGCAACACAGGTAAGTGTGTGCTTGTATGTGTGTGTGTGTGTGTGTTTCCTATGCAGATCCTAAACCCAGTATCAAATGCAAGTAGGAGGAGTAAGAAGGGTTCCTGCCAAAGCCAGGTTATGGATTGCATTTAAAAATGGTCCATCAGAGTGAAATGGACTCCCATCTTCCTGCTTAGCAATAATGATATGGGTTTACGGTCTGCTGTGTGTACTGGTGGGTGACTGCCACCCAGCCAGAGTGTGTATGGGAGGCTGCCAGCCAGCCTCCCTTCCTACAAGTAATGATGGTGCATGTGAAGGGGACAGCGTTGGTTCCTCCCCTTTCACAGTTATCACTTCTCATCCTTCCTTTTGGCTGGTATCAAATGTGGTGTCTGTTTATATCAGTTTAATATCTGATATGTCCCCTATCTGATAGCATATATTAAATGCACCACCAGGTTTCAGTGTTGGAAAGAAAGATTATCTGTTTATTTGCTGCAGCTGCTTGCTGTCTAGTCCAGTGGGTCCCTACTGCAGGCAATAGACAATAGGTAGTGCCTATGTGCCTAGGTGGATAGGACATCAGCTATGAGGCATTTGTTTGTACAAACTGCTGCTCACAACTAATGTTGTAATATAGTGTCTCCATCTGCTGGTGGTATTGAATAAGCAATAGTGCAATGATAGGGTCTGAAAAATAAGAAGCAGCAGCATAGGAAAGAAGGAAAACATGGAGAGAAGAAAAAAAGAAGGTAAAAATGAGGTGAAAACATGTTTAAAAAAGTATTTCCATCTCTCTCTATATGTATATACATATATATATATATTTAAAAGAAAAAAAAATTATATATATATATATATATATATATATATATATATATATACATATAGAGAGAGAGAGAGAGATAAATATATATATAGATAGTTGGGTGGATAGATAGATAGATAGATAGATACACATACATACATACATACATACATACATACATACATACATACGTGTGTATTGTTGGAGTTGCAAACATGGGTGCACTTGACAAACTCAGTGCGGCTATTCCCCATTGAAAGATTGTTGCACCCAGGACCCTTAGCACTGGGATATGCTACTCAATACCACTGGCATGGCCAGGTGTAAACAACATCTGACCTTTGTTGTGTATGTAACCATGGAGATTGTGATGTCGCCTAGGCCCACCAAAGAACAGCCTTGTCAGAAGCAGCACTGCCATGAGCAGAAGTAGCAGCACCATAGGTTGTCAAATAAGTTGGATTTAACCAAGACAAGTGAGTCCAATAGGATGCAGGTATGTCCTCTATCCTTACAGCTTCCCGTGGCTGTTGGTTTTATACCGTTTGGGGACAGCCAAGGAGGCGTCAGCAGGCAACACAGGTAAGTGTGTGCTTGTGTGTGTGTGTGTGTGTGTGTGTTTCCTATGCAGATCCTAAACCCAGTATCAAATGCAAGTAGGAGGAGTAAGAAGGGTTCCTGCCAAAGCCAGGTTATGGATTGCATTTAAAAATGGTCCATCAGAGTGAAATGGACTCCCATCTTCCTGCTTAGCAATAATGATATGGGTTTAGGGTCTGCTGTGTGTACTGGTGGGTGACTGCCACCCAGCCAGAGTGTGTATGGGAGGCTGCCAGCCAGCCTCCCTTCCTACAAGTAGTGATGGTGCATGTGAAGGGGA
>NW_026607797.1:12500-22500 GCF_029499605.1 Hyla sarda
CCTATGCAGATCCTAAACCCAGTATCAAATGCAAGTAGGAGGAGTAAGAAGGGTTCCTGCCAAAGCCAGGTTATGGATTGCATTTAAAAATGGTCCATCAGAGTGAAATGGACTCCCATCTTCCTGCTTAGCAATAATGATATGGGTTTAGGGTCTGCTGTGTGTACTGTTGGGTGACTGCCACCCAGCCAGAGTGTGTATGGGAGGCTGCCAGCCAGCCTCCCTTCCTACAAGTAATGATGGTGCATGTGAAGGGGACAGCGTTGGTTCCTCCCCTTTCACAGTTATCACTTCTCATCCTTCCTTTTGGCTGGTATCAAATGTGGTGTCTGTTTATATCAGTTTAATATCTGATATGTCCCCTATCTGATAGCATATATTAAATGCACTACCAGGTTTCAGTGTTGGAAAGAAAGATTATCTGTTTATTTGCTGCAGCTGCTTGCTGGCTAGTCCAGTGGGCCCCTACTGCAGGCAATAGACAATAGGTGGTGCCTATGTGCCTAGGTGGATAGGACATCAGCTATGAGGCATTTGTTTGTACAAACTGCTGCTCACAACTAATGTTGTAATATAGTGTCTCCATCTGCTGGTGGTATTGAATAAGCAATAGTGCAATGATAGGGTCTGAAAAAGAAGAAAAATAAGAAGCAGCAGCATAGGAAAGAAGGAAAACATGGAGAGAAGAAAAAAAGAAGGTAAAAATGAGGTGAAAACATGTTTAAAAAAGTATTTCCATCTCTCTCTCTCTCTATATGTATATACATATATATATATATATATATATATTTAAAAGAAAAAAAAAATATATATATACATATAGAGAGAGAGAGAGAGAGATAAATATATATAGAGATAGATGGGTGGATAGATAGATAGACATACATACACACATACACACATACATACATACATACATATGTGTGTATTGTTGGAGTTGCAAACATGGGTGCACTTGACAAACTCAGTGCGGCTATTCCCCATTGAAAGATTGTTGCACCCAGGACCCTTAGCACTGGGATATGCTACTCAATACCACTGGCATGGCCAGGTGTAAACAACATCTGACCTTTGTTGTGTATGTAACCATGGAGATTGTGATGTCGCCTAGGCCCACCAAAGAACAGCCTTGTCAGAAGCAGCACTGCCATGAGCAGAAGTAGCAGCACCATAGGTTGTCAAATAAGTTGGATTTAACCAAGACAAGTGAGTCCAATAGGATGCAGGTATGTCCTCTATCCTTACAGCTTCCCGTGGCTGTTGGTTTTATACCATTTGGGGACAGCCAAGGAGGCGTCAGCAGGCAACACAGGTAAGTGTGTGCTTGTATGTGTGTGTGTGTGTGTGTGTTTCCTATGCAGATCCTAAACCCAGTATCAAATGCAAGTAGGAGGAGTAAGAAGGGTTCCTGCCAAAGCCAGGTTATGGATTGCATTTAAAAATGGTCCATCAGAGTGAAATGGACTCCTATCTTCCTGCTTAGCAATAATGATATGGGTTTAGGGTCTGCTGTGTGTACTGGTGGGTGACTGCCACCCAGCCAGAGTGTGTATGGGAGGCTGCCAGCCAGCCTCCCTTCCTACAAGTAATGATGGTGCATGTGAAGGGGACAGCGTTGGTTCCTCCCCTTTCACAGTTATCACTTCTCATCCTTCCTTTTGGCTGGTATCAAATGTGGTGTCTGTTTATATCAGTTTAATATCTGATATGTCCCCTATCTGATAGCATATATTAAATGCACCACCAGGTTTCAGTGTTGGAAAGAAAGATTATCTGTTTATTTGCTGCAGCTGCTTGCTGTCTAGTCCAGTGGGTCCCTACTGCAGGCAATAGACAATAGGTAGTGCCTATGTGCCTAGGTGGATAGGACATCAGCTATGAGGCATTTGTTTGTACAAACTGCTGCTCACAACTAATGTTGTAATATAGTGTCTCCATCTGCTGGTGGTATTGAATAAGCAATAGTGCAATGATAGGGTCTGAAAAAGAAGAAAAATAAGAAGCAGCAGCATAGGAAAGAAGGAAAACATGGAGAGAAGAAAAAAAGAAGGTAAAAATGAGGTGAAAACATGTTTAAAAAAGTATTTCCATCTCTCTCTCTCTCTATATGTATATACATATATATATATATATATATATATATTTAAAAGAAAAAAAATTATATATATATATATATATATATATATATATATATATATATATATATATACATATAGAGAGAGAGAGAGATAAATATATATAGAGATAGATGGGTGAATAGATAGATAGATAGACATACATACACACATACATACATACATATGTGTGTATTGTTGGAGTTGCAAACATGGGTGCACTTGACAAACTCAGTGCGGCTATTCCCCATTGAAAGATTGTTGCACCCAGGACCCTTAGCACTGGGATATGCTACTCAATACCACTGGCATGGCCAGGTGTAAACAACATCTGACCTTTGTTGTGTATGTAACCATGGAGATTGTGATGTCGCCTAGGCCCACCAAAGAACAGCCTTGTCAGAAGCAGCACTGCCATGAGCAGAAGTAGCAGCACCATAGGTTGTCAAATAAGTTGGATTTAACCAAGACAAGTGAGTCCAATAGGATGCAGGTATGTCCTCTATCCTTACAGCTTCCCGTGGCTGTTGGTTTTATACCGTTTGGGGACAGCCAAGGAGGCGTCAGCAGGCAACACAGGTAAGTGTGTGCTTGTGTGTGTGTGTGTTTCCTATGCAGATCCTAAACCCAGTATCAAATGCAAGTAGGAGGAGTAAGAAGGGTTCCTGCCAAAGCCAGGTTATGGATTGCATTTAAAAATGGTCCATCAGAGTGAAATGGACTCCCATCTTCCTGCTTAGCAATAATGATATGGGTTTAGGGTCTGCTGTGTGTACTGGTGGGTGACTGCCACCCAGCCAGAGTGTGTATGGGAGGCTGCCAGCCAGCCTCCCTTCCTACAAATAGTGATGGTGCATGTGAAGGGGACAGCGTTGGTTCCTCCCCTTTCACAGTTATCACTTATCATCCTTCCTTTTGGCTGGTATCAAATGTGGTGTCTGTTTATATCAGTTTAATATCTGATATGTCCCCTATCTGGTAGCATATATTAAGTGCACCACCAGGTTTCAGTGTTGGAAAGAAAGATTACCTGTTTATTTGCTGCTGCAGCTGCTTGCTGGCTAGTCCAGTGGGTCCCTACTGCAGGCAAAAGACAATAGGTGGTGCCTATGTGCCTAGGTGGATAGGACATCAGCTATGAGGCATTTGTTTGTACAAACTGCTGCTCACAACTAATGTTGTAATATAGTGTCTCCATCTGCTGGTGGTATTGAATAAGCAATAGTGCAATGATAGGGTCTGAAAAAGAAAAAAAATAAGAAGCAGCAGCATAGGAAAGAAGGAAAACATGGAGAGAAGAAAAAAAGAAGGTAAAAATGAGGTGAAAACATGTTTAAAAAAGTATTTCCATCTCTCTCTCTCTCTATATGTATATACATATATATATATATATATATATATATATATATATTTAAAAGAAAAAAAAATTATATATATATATATATATATATATATACATATAGAGAGAGAGAGAGAGATAAATATATATAGAGATAGATGGGTGGATAGATAGATAGACATACATACACACATACATACATACATATGTGTGTATTGTTGGAGTTGCAAACATGGGTGCACTTGACAAACTCAGTGCGGCTATTCCCCATTGAAAGATTGTTGCACCCAGGACCCTTAGCACTGGGATATGCTACTCAATACCACTGGCATGGCCAGGTGTAAACAACATCTGACCTTTGTTGTGTATGTAACCATGGAGATTGTGATGTCGCCTAGGCCCACCAAAGAACAGCCTTGTCAGAAGCAGCACTGCCATGAGCATAAGTAGCAGCACCATAGGTTGTCAAATAAGTTGGATTTAACCAAGACAAGTGAGTCCAATAGGATGCAGGTATGTCCTCTATCCTTACAGCTTCCCGTGGCTGTTGGTTTTATACCGTTTGGGGACAGCCAAGGAGGCGTCAGCAGGCAACACAGGTAAGTGTGTGCTTGTGTGTGTGTGTTTCCTATGCAGATCCTAAACCCAGTATCAAATGCAAGTAGGAGGAGTAAGAAGGGTTCCTGCCAAAGCCAGGTTATGGATTGCATTTAAAAATGGTCCATCAGAGTGAAATGGACTCCCATCTTCCTGCTTAGCAATAATGATATGGGTTTAGGGTCTGCTGTGTGTACTGGTGGGTGACTGCCACCCAGCCAGAGTGTGTATGGGAGGCTGCCAGCCAGCCTCCCTTCCTACAAGTAGTGATGGTGCATGTGAAGGGGACAGCGTTGGTTCCTCCCCTTTCACAGTTATCACTTCTCATCCTTCCTTTTGGCTGGTATCAAATGTGGTGTCTGTTTATATCAGTTTAATATCTGATATGTCCCCTATCTGATAGCATATATTAAATGCACCACCAGGTTTCAGTGTTGGAAAGAAAGATTATCTGTTTATTTGCTGCAGCTGCTTGCTGGCTAGTCCAGTGGGCCCCTACTGCAGGCAATAGATAATAGGTGGTGCCTATGTGCCTAGGTGGATAGGACATCAGCTATGAGGCATTTGTTTGTACAAACTGCTGCTCACAACTAATGTTGTAATATAGTGTCTCCATCTGCTGGTGGTATTGAATAAGCAATAGTGCAATGATAGGGTCTGAAAAAGAAGAAAAATAAGAAGCAGCAGCATAGGAAAGAAGGAAAACATGGAGAGAAGAAAAAAATGAGGTGAAAACATGTTTAAAAAAGTATTTCCATCTCTCTCTCTCTCTATATGTATATACATATATATATATATATATATATATATTTAAAAGAAAAAAAATTATATATATATATACATATAGAGAGAGAGAGATAAATATATATAGAGATAGATGGGTGGATAGATAGATAGATAGACATACATACACACATACATACATACATACATATGTGTGTATTGTTGGAGTTGCAAACATGGGTGCACTTGACAAACTCAGTGCGGCTATTCCCCATTGAAAGATTGTTGCACCCAGGACCCTTAGCACTGGGATATGCTACTCAATACCACTGGCATGGCCAGGTGTAAACAACATCTGACCTTTGTTGTGTATGTAACCATGGAGATTGTGATGTCGCCTAGGCCCACCAAAGAACAGCCTTGTCAGAAGCAGCACTGCCATGAGCAGAAGTAGCAGCACCATAGGTTGTCAAATAAGTTGGATTTAACCAAGACAAGTGAGTCCAATAGGATGCAGGTATGTCCTCTATCCTTACAGCTTCCCGTGGCTGTTGGTTTTATACCGTTTGGGGACAGCCAAGGAGGCGTCAGCAGGCAACACAGGTAAGTGTGTGCTTGTATGTGTGTGTGTGTGTGTGTTTCCTATGCAGATCCTAAACCCAGTATCAAATGCAAGTAGGAGGAGTAAGAAGGGTTCCTGCCAAAGCCAGGTTATGGATTGCATTTAAAAATGGTCCATCAGAGTGAAATGGACTCCCATCTTCCTGCTTAGCAATAATGATATGGGTTTACGGTCTGCTGTGTGTACTGGTGGGTGACTGCCACCCAGCCAGAGTGTGTATGGGAGGCTGCCAGCCAGCCTCCCTTCCTACAAGTAATGATGGTGCATGTGAAGGGGACAGCGTTGGTTCCTCCCCTTTCACAGTTATCACTTCTCATCCTTCCTTTTGGCTGGTATCAAATGTGGTGTCTGTTTATATCAGTTTAATATCTGATATGTCCCCTATCTGATAGCATATATTAAATGCACCACCAGGTTTCAGTGTTGGAAAGAAAGATTATCTGTTTATTTGCTGCAGCTGCTTGCTGTCTAGTCCAGTGGGTCCCTACTGCAGGCAATAGACAATAGGTAGTGCCTATGTGCCTAGGTGGATAGGACATCAGCTATGAGGCATTTGTTTGTACAAACTGCTGCTCACAACTAATGTTGTAATATAGTGTCTCCATCTGCTGGTGGTATTGAATAAGCAATAGTGCAATGATAGGGTCTGAAAAATAAGAAGCAGCAGCATAGGAAAGAAGGAAAACATGGAGAGAAGAAAAAAAGAAAGTAAAAATGAGGTGAAAACATGTTTAAAAAAGTATTTCCATCTCTCTCTATATGTATATACATATATATATATATTTAAAAGAAAAAAAAATTATATATATATATATATATATATATATATATATATACATATAGAGAGAGAGAGAGAGATAAATATATATATAGATAGTTGGGTGGATAGATAGATAGATAGATAGATACACATACATACATACATACATACATACATACATACATACATACATACGTGTGTATTGTTGGAGTTGCAAACATGGGTGCACTTGACAAACTCAGTGCGGCTATTCCCCATTGAAAGATTGTTGCACCCAGGACCCTTAGCACTGGGATATGCTACTCAATACCACTGGCATGGCCAGGTGTAAACAACATCTGACCTTTGTTGTGTATGTAACCATGGAGATTGTGATGTCGCCTAGGCCCACCAAAGAACAGCCTTGTCAGAAGCAGCACTGCCATGAGCAGAAGTAGCAGCACCATAGGTTGTCAAATAAGTTGGATTTAACCAAGACAAGTGAGTCCAATAGGATGCAGGTATGTCCTCTATCCTTACAGCTTCCCGTGGCTGTTGGTTTTATACCGTTTGGGGACAGCCAAGGAGGCGTCAGCAGGCAACACAGGTAAGTGTGTGCTTGTGTGTGTGTGTGTGTGTGTGTGTTTCCTATGCAGATCCTAAACCCAGTATCAAATGCAAGTAGGAGGAGTAAGAAGGGTTCCTGCCAAAGCCAGGTTATGGATTGCATTTAAAAATGGTCCATCAGAGTGAAATGGACTCCCATCTTCCTGCTTAGCAATAATGATATGGGTTTAGGGTCTGCTGTGTGTACTGGTGGGTGACTGCCACCCAGCCAGAGTGTGTATGGGAGGCTGCCAGCCAGCCTCCCTTCCTACAAGTAGTGATGGTGCATGTGAAGGGGACAGCGTTGGTTCCTCCCCTTTCACAGTTATCACTTATCATCCTTCCTTTTGGCTGGTATCAAATGTGGTGTCTGTTTATATCAGTTTAATATCTGATATGTCCCCTATCTGATAGCAGATATTAAGTGCACCACCAGGTTTCAGTGTTGGAAAGAAAGGTTATCTGTTTATTTGCTGCAGCTGCAGCTGCTTGCTGGCTAGTCCAGTGGGCCCCAACTGCAGGCAAAAGACAATAGGTGGTGCCTATGTGCCTAGGTGGATAGGACATCAGCTATGAGGCATTTGTTTGTACAAACTGCTGCTCACAACTAATGTTGTAATATAGTGTCTCCATCTGCTGGTGGTATTGAATAAGCAATAGTGCAATGATAGGGTTTGAAAAAGAAGAAAAATAAGAAGCAGCAGCATAGGAAAGAAGGAAAACATGGAGAGAAGAAAAAAAGAAGGTAAAAATGAGGTGAAAACATGTTTAAAAAAGTATTTCCATCTCTCTCTCTCTATATGTATACACATATATATATATATATATATATATATATATATTTAAAAGAAAAAAAAATTATATATATATATATATATATACATATAGAGAGAGAGAGAGAGAGATAAATATATATAGAGATAGATGGGTGGATAGATACACATAGATACACATACATACATACATACATACATACATACGTGTGTATTGTTGGAGTTGCAAACATGGGTGCACTTGACAAACTCAGTGCGGCTATTCCCCATTGAAAGATTGTTGCACCCAGGACCCTTAGCACTGGGATATGCTACTCAATACCACTGGCATGGCCAGGTGTAAACAACATCTGACCTTTGTTGTGTATGTAACCATGGAGATTGTGATGTCGCCTAGGCCCACCAAAGAACAGCCTTGTCAGAAGCAGCACTGCCATGAGCAGAAGTAGCAGCACCATAGGTTGTCAAATAAGTTGGATTTAACCAAGACAAGTGAGTCCAATAGGATGCAGGTATGTCCTCTATCCTTACAGCTTCCCGTGGCTGTTGGTTTTATACCGTTTGGGGACAGCCAAGGAGGCGTCAGCAGGCAACACAGGTAAGTGTGTGCTTGTATGTGTGTGTGTGTGTGTGTTTCCTATGCAGATCCTAAACCCAGTATCAAATGCAAGTAGGAGGAGTAAGAAGGGTTCCTGCCAAAGCCAGGTTATGGATTGCATTTAAAAATGGTCCATCAGAGTGAAATGGACTCCCATCTTCCTGCTTAGCAATAATGATATGGGTTTACGGTCTGCTGTGTGTACTGGTGGGTGACTGCCACCCAGCCAGAGTGTGTATGGGAGGCTGCCAGCCAGCCTCCCTTCCTACAAGTAATGATGGTGCATGTGAAGGGGACAGCGTTGGTTCCTCCCCTTTCACAGTTATCACTTCTCATCCTTCCTTTTGGCTGGTATCAAATGTGGTGTCTGTTTATATCAGTTTAATATCTGATATGTCCCCTATCTGATAGCATATATTAAATGCACCACCAGGTTTCAGTGTTGGAAAGAAAGATTATCTGTTTATTTGCTGCAGCTGCTTGCTGTCTAGTCCAGTGGGTCCCTACTGCAGGCAATAGACAATAGGTAGTGCCTATGTGCCTAGGTGGATAGGACATCAGCTATGAGGCATTTGTTTGTACAAACTGCTGCTCACAACTAATGTTGTAATATAGTGTCTCCATCTGCTGGTGGTATTGAATAAGCAATAGTGCAATGATAGGGTCTGAAAAATAAGAAGCAGCAGCATAGGAAAGAAGGAAAACATGGAGAGAAGAAAAAAAGAAGGTAAAAATGAGGTGAAAACATGTTTAAAAAAGTATTTCCATCTCTCTCTATATGTATATACATATATATATATATTTAAAAGAAAAAAAAATTATATATATATATATATATATATATATATATATATATATATATATACATATAGAGAGAGAGAGAGAGAGATAAATATATATATAGATAGTTGGGTGGATAGATAGATAGATAGATAGATAGATACACATACATACATACATACATACATACATACATACATACATACATACGTGTGTATTGTTGGAGTTGCAAACATGGGTGCACTTGACAAACTCAGTGCGGCTATTCCCCATTGAAAGATTGTTGCACCCAGGACCCTTAGCACTGGGATATGCTACTCAATACCACTGGCATGGCCAGGTGTAAACAACATCTGACCTTTGTTGTGTATGTAACCATGGAGATTGTGATGTCGCCTAGGCCCACCAAAGAACAGCCTTGTCAGAAGCAGCACTGCCATGAGCAGAAGTAGCAGCACCATAGGTTGTCAAATAAGTTGGATTTAACCAAGACAAGTGAGTCCAATAGGATGCAGGTATGTCCTCTATCCTTACAGCTTCCCGTGGCTGTTGGTTTTATACCGTTTGGGGACAGCCAAGGAGGCGTCAGCAGGCAACACAGGTAAGTGTGTGCTTGTGTGTGTGTGTGTGTGTGTGTGTTTCCTATGCAGATCCTAAACCCAGTATCAAATGCAAGTAGGAGGAGTAAGAAGGGTTCCTGCCAAAGCCAGGTTATGGATTGCATTTAAAAATGGTCCATCAGAGTGAAATGGACTCCCATCTTCCTGCTTAGCAATAATGATATGGGTTTAGGGTCTGCTGTGTGTACTGGTGGGTGACTGCCACCCAGCCAGAGTGTGTATGGGAGGCTGCCAGCCAGCCTCCCTTCCTACAAGTAGTGATGGTGCATGTGAAGGGGACAGCGTTGGTTCCTCCCCTTTCACAGTTATCACTTATCATCCTTCCTTTTGGCTGGTATCAAATGTGGTGTCTGTTTATATCAGTTTAATATCTGATATGTCCCCTATCTGATAGCAGATATTAAGTGCACCACCAGGTTTCAGTGTTGGAAAGAAAGGTTATCTGTTTATTTGCTGCAGCTGCAGCTGCTTGCTGGCTAGTCCAGTGGG
>NW_026607797.1:25000-35000 GCF_029499605.1 Hyla sarda
AGGCTGCCAGCCAGCCTCCCTTCCTACAAGTAATGATGGTGCATGTGAAGGGGACAGCGTTGGTTCCTCCCCTTTCACAGTTATCACTTCTCATCCTTCCTTTTGGCTGGTATCAAATGTGGTGTCTGTTTATATCAGTTTAATATCTGATATGTCCCCTATCTGATAGCATATATTAAATGCACTACCAGGTTTCAGTGTTGGAAAGAAAGATTATCTGTTTATTTGCTGCAGCTGCTTGCTGGCTAGTCCAGTGGGCCCCTACTGCAGGCAATAGACAATAGGTGGTGCCTATGTGCCTAGGTGGATAGGACATCAGCTATGAGGCATTTGTTTGTACAAACTGCTGCTCACAACTAATGTTGTAATATAGTGTCTCCATCTGCTGGTGGTATTGAATAAGCAATAGTGCAATGATAGGGTCTGAAAAAGAAGAAAAATAAGAAGCAGCAGCATAGGAAAGAAGGAAAACATGGAGAGAAGAAAAAAAGAAGGTAAAAATGAGGTGAAAACATGTTTAAAAAAGTATTTCCATCTCTCTCTCTCTCTATATGTATATACATATATATATATATATATATATATATATTTAAAAGAAAAAAAAATATATATATACATATAGAGAGAGAGAGAGAGAGATAAATATATATAGAGATAGATGGGTGGATAGATAGATAGACATACATACACACATACACACATACATACATACATACATATGTGTGTATTGTTGGAGTTGCAAACATGGGTGCACTTGACAAACTCAGTGCGGCTATTCCCCATTGAAAGATTGTTGCACCCAGGACCCTTAGCACTGGGATATGCTACTCAATACCACTGGCATGGCCAGGTGTAAACAACATCTGACCTTTGTTGTGTATGTAACCATGGAGATTGTGATGTCGCCTAGGCCCACCAAAGAACAGCCTTGTCAGAAGCAGCACTGCCATGAGCAGAAGTAGCAGCACCATAGGTTGTCAAATAAGTTGGATTTAACCAAGACAAGTGAGTCCAATAGGATGCAGGTATGTCCTCTATCCTTACAGCTTCCCGTGGCTGTTGGTTTTATACCATTTGGGGACAGCCAAGGAGGCGTCAGCAGGCAACACAGGTAAGTGTGTGCTTGTATGTGTGTGTGTGTGTGTGTGTGTTTCCTATGCAGATCCTAAACCCAGTATCAAATGCAAGTAGGAGGAGTAAGAAGGGTTCCTGCCAAAGCCAGGTTATGGATTGCATTTAAAAATGGTCCATCAGAGTGAAATGGACTCCTATCTTCCTGCTTAGCAATAATGATATGGGTTTAGGGTCTGCTGTGTGTACTGGTGGGTGACTGCCACCCAGCCAGAGTGTGTATGGGAGGCTGCCAGCCAGCCTCCCTTCCTACAAGTAATGATGGTGCATGTGAAGGGGACAGCGTTGGTTCCTCCCCTTTCACAGTTATCACTTCTCATCCTTCCTTTTGGCTGGTATCAAATGTGGTGTCTGTTTATATCAGTTTAATATCTGATATGTCCCCTATCTGATAGCATATATTAAATGCACCACCAGGTTTCAGTGTTGGAAAGAAAGATTATCTGTTTATTTGCTGCAGCTGCTTGCTGTCTAGTCCAGTGGGTCCCTACTGCAGGCAATAGACAATAGGTAGTGCCTATGTGCCTAGGTGGATAGGACATCAGCTATGAGGCATTTGTTTGTACAAACTGCTGCTCACAACTAATGTTGTAATATAGTGTCTCCATCTGCTGGTGGTATTGAATAAGCAATAGTGCAATGATAGGGTCTGAAAAAGAAGAAAAATAAGAAGCAGCAGCATAGGAAAGAAGGAAAACATGGAGAGAAGAAAAAAAGAAGGTAAAAATGAGGTGAAAACATGTTTAAAAAAGTATTTCCATCTCTCTCTCTCTCTATATGTATATACATATATATATATATATATATATATATTTAAAAGAAAAAAAATTATATATATATATATATATATATATATATATATATATATACATATAGAGAGAGAGAGAGATAAATATATATAGAGATAGATGGGTGAATAGATAGATAGATAGACATACATACACACATACATACATACATATGTGTGTATTGTTGGAGTTGCAAACATGGGTGCACTTGACAAACTCAGTGCGGCTATTCCCCATTGAAAGATTGTTGCACCCAGGACCCTTAGCACTGGGATATGCTACTCAATACCACTGGCATGGCCAGGTGTAAACAACATCTGACCTTTGTTGTGTATGTAACCATGGAGATTGTGATGTCGCCTAGGCCCACCAAAGAACAGCCTTGTCAGAAGCAGCACTGCCATGAGCAGAAGTAGCAGCACCATAGGTTGTCAAATAAGTTGGATTTAACCAAGACAAGTGAGTCCAATAGGATGCAGGTATGTCCTCTATCCTTACAGCTTCCCGTGGCTGTTGGTTTTATACCGTTTGGGGACAGCCAAGGAGGCGTCAGCAGGCAACACAGGTAAGTGTGTGCTTGTGTGTGTGTGTGTTTCCTATGCAGATCCTAAACCCAGTATCAAATGCAAGTAGGAGGAGTAAGAAGGGTTCCTGCCAAAGCCAGGTTATGGATTGCATTTAAAAATGGTCCATCAGAGTGAAATGGACTCCCATCTTCCTGCTTAGCAATAATGATATGGGTTTAGGGTCTGCTGTGTGTACTGGTGGGTGACTGCCACCCAGCCAGAGTGTGTATGGGAGGCTGCCAGCCAGCCTCCCTTCCTACAAATAGTGATGGTGCATGTGAAGGGGACAGCGTTGGTTCCTCCCCTTTCACAGTTATCACTTATCATCCTTCCTTTTGGCTGGTATCAAATGTGGTGTCTGTTTATATCAGTTTAATATCTGATATGTCCCCTATCTGGTAGCATATATTAAGTGCACCACCAGGTTTCAGTGTTGGAAAGAAAGATTACCTGTTTATTTGCTGCTGCAGCTGCTTGCTGGCTAGTCCAGTGGGTCCCTACTGCAGGCAAAAGACAATAGGTGGTGCCTATGTGCCTAGGTGGATAGGACATCAGCTATGAGGCATTTGTTTGTACAAACTGCTGCTCACAACTAATGTTGTAATATAGTGTCTCCATCTGCTGGTGGTATTGAATAAGCAATAGTGCAATGATAGGGTCTGAAAAAGAAGAAAAATAAGAAGCAGCAGCATATGAAAAAAGGAGGAAAGAAGGAAAACATGGAGAGAAGAAAAAAAGAAGGTAAAAATGAGGTGAAAACATGTTTAAGAAAGTATTTCCATCTCTCTCTCTCTCTATATGTATATATATATATATATATATATATATATATTTAAAAGAAAAATATATATATATATACATATATACATATAGAGAGAGAGAGATAAATATATATAGAGATAGATGGGTGGATAGATAGATAGATAGATAGAGAGATACACATACACACATACACACATACATACATACATAGATATGTGTGTATTGTTGGAGTTGCAAACATGGGTGCACTTGACAAACTCAGTGCGGCTATTCCCCATTGAAAGATTGTTGCACCCAGGACCCTTAGCACTGTGATATGCTACTCAATACCACTGGCATGGCCAGGTGTAAACAACATCTGACCTTTGTTGTGTATGTAACCATGGAGATTGTGATGTCGCCTAGGCTCACCAAAGAACAGCCTTGTCAGAAGCAGCACTGCCATGAGCAGAAGTAGCAGCACCATAGGTTGTCAAATAAGTTGGATTTAACCAAGACAAGTGAGTCCAATAGGATGCAGGTATGTTCTCTATCCTTACAGCTTCCCATGGCTGTTGGTTTTATACCGTTTGGGGACAGCCAAGGAGGCGTCAGCAGGCAACACAGGTAAGTGTGTGCTTGTGTGTGTGTGTGTGTGTGTGTGTGTTTCCTATGCAGATCCTAAACCCAGTATCAAATGCAAGTAGGAGGAGTAAGAAGGGTTCCTGCCAAAGCCAGGTTATGGATTGCATTTAAAAATGGTCCATCAGAGTGAAATGGACTCCCATCTTCCTGCTTAGCAATAATGATATGGGTTTAGGGTCTGCTGTGTGTACTGGTGGGTGACTGCCACCCAGCCAGAGTGTGTATGGGAGGCTGCCAGCCAGCCTCCCTTCCTACAAGTAGTGATGGTGCATGTGAAGGGGACAGCGTTGGTTCCTCCCCTTTCACAGTTATCACTCCTCATCCTTCCTTTTGGCTGGTATCAAATGTGGTGTCTGTTTATATCAGTTTAATATCTGATATGTCCCCTATCTGATAGCAGATATTAAGTGCACCACCAGGTTTCAGTGTTGGAAAGAAAGGTTATCTGTTTATTTGCTGCAGCTGCAGCTGCTTGCTGGCTAGTCCAGTGGGCCCCTACTGCAGGCAAAAGACAATAGGTGGTGCCTATGTGCCTAGGTGGATAGGACATCAGCTATGAGGCATTTGTTTGTACAAACTGCTGCTCACAACTAATGTTGTAATATAGTGTCTCCATCTGCTGGTGGTATTGAATAAGCAATAGTGCAATGATAGGGTTTGAAAAAGAAGAAAAATAAGAAGCAGCAGCATAGGAAAGAAGGAAAACATGGAGAGAAGAAAAAAAGAAGGTAAAAATGAGGTGAAAACATGTTTAAAAAAGTATTTCCATCTCTCTCTCTCTATATGTATACACATATATATATATATATATATATATATATATATTTAAAAGAAAAAAAATTATATATATATATATATATATATACATATAGAGAGAGAGAGAGAGAGATAAATATATATATATAGAGATAGATGGGTGGATAGATAGATAGATAGATACACATAGATACCCATACATACATACATACATACATACATACGTGTGTATTGTTGGAGTTGCAAACATGGGTGCACTTGACAAACTCAGTGCGGCTATTCCCCATTGAAAGATTGTTGCACCCAGGACCCTTAGCACTGGGATATGCTACTCAATACCACTGGCATGGCCAGGTGTAAACAACATCTGACCTTTGTTGTGTATGTAACCATAGAGATTGTGATGTCGCCTAGGCCCACCAAAGAACAGCCTTGTCAGAAGCAGCACTGCCATGAGCAGAGGTAGCAGCACCATAGGTTGTCAATTAAGTTGGATTTAACCAAGACAAGTGAGTCCAATAGGATGCAGGTATGTCCTCTATCCTTACAGCTTCCCGTGGCTGTTGGTTTTATACCGTTTGGGGACAGCCAAGGAGGCGTCAGCAGGCAACACAGGTAAGTGTGTGCGTGTGTGTGTGTGTTTCCTATGCAGATCCTAAACCCAGTATCAAATGCAAGTAGGAGGAGTAAGAAGGGTTCCTGCCAAAGCCAGGTTATGGATTGCATTTAAAAATGGTCCATCAGAGTGAAATGGACTCCCATCTTCCTGCTTAGCAATAATGATATGGGTTTAGGGTCTGCTGTGTGTACTGGTGGGTGACTGCCACCCAGCCAGAGTGTGTATGGGAGGCTGCCAGCCAGCCTCCCTTCCTACAAGTAATGATGGTGCATGTGAAGGGGACAGCGTTGGTTCCTCCCCTTTCACAGTTATCACTTCTCATCCTTCCTTTTGGCTGGTATCAAATGTGGTGTCTGTTTATATCAGTTTAATATCTGATATGTCCCCTATCTGATAGCATATATTAAATGCACCACCAGGTTTCAGTGTTGGAAAGAAAGATTATCTGTTTATTTGCTGCAGCTGCTTGCTGGCTAGTCCAGTGGTCCCCTACTGCAGGCAATAGACAATAGGTGGTGCCTATGTGCCTAGGTGGATAGGACATCAGCTATGAGGCATTTGTTTGTACAAACTGCTGCTCACAACTAATGTTGTAATATAGTGTCTCCATCTGCTGGTGGTATTGAATAAGCAATAGTGCAATGATAGGGTCTGAAAAAGAAGAAAAATAAGAAGCAGCAGCATAGGAAAGAAGGTAAAAATGAGGTGAAAACATGTTTAAAAAAGTATTTCCATCTCTCTCTCTCTCTATATGTATATACATATACATATATATATTTAAAAGAAAAAAAATATATATATACATATAGAGAGAGAGAGAGAGAGAGATAAATATATATAGAGATAGATGGGTGGATAGATAGATAGACATACATACACACATACACACATACATACATACATACATACATATGTGTGTATTGTTGGAGTTGCAAACATGGGTGCACTTGACAAACTCAGTGCGGCTATTCCCCATTGAAAGATTGTTGCACCCAGGACCCTTAGCACTGGGATATGCTACTCAATACCACTGGCATGGCCAGGTGTAAACAACATCTGACCTTTGTTGTGTATGTAACCATGGAGATTGTGATGTCGCCTAGGCCCACCAAAGAACAGCCTTGTCAGAAGCAGCACTGCCATGAGCAGAAGTAGCAGCACCATAGGTTGTCAAATAAGTTGGATTTAACCAAGACAAGTGAGTCCAATAGGATGCAGGTATGTCCTCTATCCTTACAGCTTCCCGTGGCTGTTGGTTTTATACCATTTGGGGACAGCCAAGGAGGCGTCAGCAGGCAACACAGGTAAGTGTGTGCTTGTATGTGTGTGTGTGTGTGTGTGTGTTTCCTATGCAGATCCTAAACCCAGTATCAAATGCAAGTAGGAGGAGTAAGAAGGGTTCCTGCCAAAGCCAGGTTATGGATTGCATTTAAAAATGGTCCATCAGAGTGAAATGGACTCCCATCTTCCTGCTTAGCAATAATGATATGGGTTTAGGGTCTGCTGTGTGTACTGGTGGGTGACTGCCACCCAGCCAGAGTGTGTATGGGAGGCTGCCAGCCAGCCTCCCTTCCTACAAGTAATGATGGTGCATGTGAAGGGGACAGCGTTGGTTCCTCCCCTTTCACAGTTATCACTTCTCATCCTTCCTTTTGGCTGGTATCAAATGTGGTGTCTGTTTATATCAGTTTAATATCTGATATGTCCCCTATCTGATAGCATATATTAAATGCACCACCAGGTTTCAGTGTTGGAAAGAAAGATTATCTGTTTATTTGCTGCAGCTGCTTGCTGTCTAGTCCAGTGGGTCCCTACTGCAGGCAATAGACAATAGGTAGTGCCTATGTGCCTAGGTGGATAGGACATCAGCTATGAGGCATTTGTTTGTACAAACTGCTGCTCACAACTAATGTTGTAATATAGTGTCTCCATCTGCTGGTGGTATTGAATAAGCAATAGTGCAATGATAGGGTCTGAAAAAGAAGAAAAATAAGAAGCAGCAGCATAGGAAAGAAGGAAAACATGGAGAGAAGAAAAAAAGAAGGTAAAAATGAGGTGAAAACATGTTTAAAAAAGTATTTCCATCTCTCTCTCTCTCTATATGTATATACATATATATATATATATATATATTTAAAAGAAAAAAAATTATATATATATATATATATATATATATATATACATATAGAGAGAGAGAGAGAGATAAATATATATAGAGATAGATGGGTGAATAGATAGATAGATAGACATACATACACACATACATACATACATATGTGTGTATTGTTGGAGTTGCAAACATGGGTGCACTTGACAAACTCAGTGCGGCTATTCCCCATTGAAAGATTGTTGCACCCAGGACCCTTAGCACTGGGATATGCTACTCAATACCACTGGCATGGCCAGGTGTAAACAACATCTGACCTTTGTTGTGTATGTAACCATGGAGATTGTGATGTCGCCTAGGCCCACCAAAGAACAGCCTTGTCAGAAGCAGCACTGCCATGAGCAGAAGTAGCAGCACCATAGGTTGTCAAATAAGTTGGATTTAACCAAGACAAGTGAGTCCAATAGGATGCAGGTATGTCCTCTATCCTTACAGCTTCCCGTGGCTGTTGGTTTTATACCGTTTGGGGACAGCCAAGGAGGCGTCAGCAGGCAACACAGGTAAGTGTGTGCTTGTGTGTGTGTGTGTTTCCTATGCAGATCCTAAACCCAGTATCAAATGCAAGTAGGAGGAGTAAGAAGGGTTCCTGCCAAAGCCAGGTTATGGATTGCATTTAAAAATGGTCCATCAGAGTGAAATGGACTCCCATCTTCCTGCTTAGCAATAATGATATGGGTTTAGGGTCTGCTGTGTGTACTGGTGGGTGACTGCCACCCAGCCAGAGTGTGTATGGGAGGCTGCCAGCCAGCCTCCCTTCCTACAAATAGTGATGGTGCATGTGAAGGGGACAGCGTTGGTTCCTCCCCTTTCACAGTTATCACTTATCATCCTTCCTTTTGGCTGGTATCCAATGTGGTGTCTGTTTATATCAGTTTAATATCTGATATGTCCCCTATCTGGTAGCATATATTAAGTGCACCACCAGGTTTCAGTGTTGGAAAGAAAGATTACCTGTTTATTTGCTGCTGCAGCTGCTTGCTGGCTAGTCCAGTGGGTCCCTACTGCAGGCAAAAGACAATAGGTGGTGCCTATGTGCCTAGGTGGATAGGACATCAGCTATGAGGCATTTGTTTGTACAAACTGCTGCTCACAACTAATGTTGTAATATATAGTCTCCATCTGCTGGTGGTATTGAATAAGCAATAGTGCAATGATAGGGTCTGAAAAAGAAGAAAAATAAGAAGCAGCAGCATATGAAAAAAGGAGGAAAGAAGGAAAACATGGAGAGAAGAAAAAAAGAAGGTAAAAATGAGGTGAAAACATGTTTAAGAAAGTATTTCCATCTCTCTCTCTCTCTATATGTATATATATATATATATATATATATATTTAAAAGAAAAATATATATATATATACATATATACATATAGAGAGAGAGAGATAAATATATATAGAGATAGATGGGTGGATAGATAGATAGATAGATAGATAGATAGAGAGATACACATACACACATACACACATACATACATACATAGATATGTGTGTATTGTTGGAGTTGCAAACATGGGTGCACTTGACAAACTCAGTGCGGCTATTCCCCATTGAAAGATTGTTGCACCCAGGACCCTTAGCACTGTGATATGCTACTCAATACCACTGGCATGGCCAGGTGTAAACAACATCTGACCTTTGTTGTGTATGTAACCATGGAGATTGTGATGTCGCCTAGGCTCACCAAAGAACAGCCTTGTCAGAAGCAGCACTGCCATGAGCAGAAGTAGCAGCACCATAGGTTGTCAAATAAGTTGGATTTAACCAAGACAAGTGAGTCCAATAGGATGCAGGTATGTTCTCTATCCTTACAGCTTCCCATGGCTGTTGGTTTTATACCGTTTGGGGACAGCCAAGGAGGCGTCAGCAGGCAACACAGGTAAGTGTGTGCTTGTGTGTGTGTGTGTGTGTGTGTGTGTGTGTTTCCTATGCAGATCCTAAACCCAGTATCAAATGCAAGTAGGAGGAGTAAGAAGGGTTCCTGCCAAAGCCAGGTTATGGATTGCATTTAAAAATGGTCCATCAGAGTGAAATGGACTCCCATCTTCCTGCTTAGCAATAATGATATGGGTTTAGGGTCTGCTGTGTGTACTGGTGGGTGACTGCCACCCAGCCAGAGTGTGTATGGGAGGCTGCCAGCCAGCCTCCCTTCCTACAAATAGTGATGGTGCATGTGAAGGGGACAGCGTTGGTTCCTCCCCTTTCACAGTTATCACTTATCATCCTTCCTTTTGGCTGGTATCCAATGTGGTGTCTGTTTATATCAGTTTAATATCTGATATGTCCCCTATCTGGTAGCATATATTAAGTGCACCACCAGGTTTCAGTGTTGGAAAGAAAGATTACCTGTTTATTTGCTGCTGCAGCTGCTTGCTGGCTAGTCCAGTGGGTCCCTACTGCAGGCAAAAGACAATAGGTGGTGCCTATGTGCCTAGGTGGATAGGACATCAGCTATGAGGCATTTGTTTGTACAAACTGCTGCTCACAACTAATGTTGTAATATATAGTCTCCATCTGCTGGTGGTATTGAATAAGCAATAGTGCAATGATAGGGTCTGAAAAAGAAGAAAAATAAGAAGCAGCAGCATATGAA
>NW_026607797.1:42500-45000 GCF_029499605.1 Hyla sarda
CGTTTGGGGACAGCCAAGGAGGCGTCAGCAGGCAACACAGGTAAGTGTGTGCTTGTGTGTGTGTGTGTGTGTGTTTCCTATGCAGATCCTAAACCCAGTATCAAATGCAAGTAGGAGGAGTAAGAAGGGTTCCTGCCAAAGCCAGGTTATGGATTGCATTTAAAAATGGTCCATCAGAGTGAAATGGACTCCCATCTTCCTGCTTAGCAATAATGATATGGGTTTAGGATCTGCTGTGTGTACTGGTGGGTGACTGCCACCCAGCCAGAGTGTGTATGGGAGGCTGCCAGCCAGCCTCCCTTCCTACAAGTAATGATGGTGCATGTGAAGGGGACAGCGTTGGTTCCTCCCCTTTCACAGTTATCACTTCTCATCCTTCCTTTTGGCTGGTATCAAATGTGGTGTCTGTTTATATCAGTTTAATATCTGATATGTCCCCTATCTGATAGCATATATTAAATGCACCACCAGGTTTCAGTGTAGGAAAGAAAGATTATCTGTTTATTTGCTGCAGCTGCTTGCTGGCTAGTCCAGTGGGACCCTACTGCAGGCAATAGACAATAGGTGGCGCCTATGTGGATAGGACATCAGCTATGAGGCATTTGTTTGTACAAACTGCTGCTCACAACTAATGTTGTAATATAGTGTCTCCATCTGCTGGTGGTATTGAATAAGCAATAGTGCAATGATAGGGTCTGAAAAAGAAGAAAAATAAGAAGCAGCAGCATAGGAAAGAAGGAAAACATGGAGAGAAGAAAAAAAGAAGGTAAAAATGAGGTGAAAACATGTTTAAAAAAGTATTTCCATCTCTCTCTCTCTCTATATGTATATACATATATATATATATATATATATATATATATATATATATTTAAAAGAAAAAAAAATTATATATATATACATATAGAGAGAGAGAGAGAGATAAATATATATAGAGATAGATGGGTGGATAGATAGATAGATAGATAGATAGATAGACATACATACACACATACACACATACACATACATACATATGTGTGTATTGTTGGAGTTGCAAACATGGGTGCACTTGACAAACTCAGTGCGGCTATTCCCCATTGAAAGATTGTTGCACCCAGGACCCTTAGCACTGGGATATGCTACTCAATACCACTGGCATGGCCAGGTGTAAACAACATCTGACCTTTGTTGTGTATGTAACCATGGAGATTGTGATGTCGCCTAGGCCCACCAAAGAACAGCCTTGTCAGAAGCAGCACTGCCATGAGCAGAAGTAGCAGCACCATAGGTTGTCAAATAAGTTGGATTTAACCAAGACAAGTGAGTCCAATAGGATGCAGGTATGTCCTCTATCCTTACAGCTTCCCGTGGCTGTTGGTTTTATACCGTTTGGGGACAGCCAAGGAGGCATCAGCAGGCAACACAGGTAAGTGTGTGCTTGTATGTGTGTGTGTGTGTGTGTGTGTGTGTTTCCTATGCAGATCCTAAACCCAGTATCAAATGCAAGTAGGAGGAGTAAGAAGGGTTCCTGCCAAAGCCAGGTTATGGATTGCATTTAAAAATGGTCCATCAGAGTGAAATGGACTCCCATCTTCCTGCTTAGCAATAATGATATGGGTTTAGGGTCTGCTGTGTGTACTGGTGGGTGACTGCCACCCAGCCAGAGTGTGTATGGGAGGCTGCCAGCCAGCCAGCCTCCCTTCCTACAAGTAGTGATGGTGCATGTGAAGGGGACAGCGTTGGTTCCTCCCCTTTCACAGTTATCACTTATCATCCTTCCTTTTGGCTGGTATCAAATGTGGTGTCTGTTTATATCAGTTTAATATCTGATATGTCCCCTATCTGGTAGCATATATTAAGTGCACCACCAGGTTTCAGTGTTGGAAAAAAAGATTACCTGTTTATTTGCTGTTGCAGCTGCTTGCTGGCTAGTCCAGTGGGTCCCTACTGCAGGCAAAAGACAATAGGTGGTGCCTATGTGCCTAGGTGGATAGGACATCAGCTATGAGGCATTTGTTTGTACAAACTGCTGCTCACAACTAATGTTGTAATATAGTGTCTCCATCTGCTGGTGGTATTGAATAAGCAATAGTGCAATGATAGGGTCTGAAAAAGAAGAAAAATAAGAAGCAGCAGCATAGGAAAGAAGGAAAACATGGAGAGAAGAAAAAAAGAAGGTAAAAATGAGGTGAAAACATGTTTAAAAAAGTATTTCCATCTCTCTCTCTCTCTATATGTATATACATATATATATATATATATATATATATATATTTAAAAGAAAAAAAAAATATATATATATACATATAGAGAGAGAGAGATAAATATATATAGAGATAGATGGGTGGATAGATAGATAGATAGACATACATACACACATACACACATACATACATATGTGTGTATTGTTGGAGTTGCAAACATGGGTGCACTTGACAAACTCAGTGCGGCTATTCCCCATTGAAAGATTGTTGCACCCAGGACCCTTAGCACTGGGATATGCTACTCAATACCACTG
>NW_026607797.1:50000-55000 GCF_029499605.1 Hyla sarda
TATATATATATATATGTATATACATAGAGAGAGAGAGAGAGAGATGGAAATACTTTTTTAAACATGTTTTCACCTCATTTTTACCTTCTTTTTTTCTTCTCTCCATGTTTTCCTTCTTTCCTATGCTGCTGCTTCTTATTTTTCTTCTTTTTCAGACCCTATCATTGCACTATTGCTTATTCAATACCACCAGCAGATGGAGACACTATATTACAACATTAGTTGTGAGCAGCAGTTTGTACAAACAAATGCCTCATAGCTGATGTCCTATCCACCTAGGCACATAGGCACCACCTATTGTCTATTGCCTGCAGTAGGGGCCCACTGGACTAGCCAACAAGCAGCTGCAGCAAATAAACAGATAATCTTTCTTTCCAACACTGAAACCTGGTGGTGCATTTAATATATGCTATCAGATAGGGGACATATCAGATATTAAACTGATATAAACAGACACCACATTTGATACCAGCCAAAAGGAAGGATGAGAAGTGATAACTGTGAAAGAGGAGGAACCAACGCTGTCCCCTTCACATGCACCATCATTACTTGTAGGAAGGGAGGCTGGCTGGCAGCCTCCCATACACACTCTGGCTGGGTGGCAGTCACCCACCAGTACACACAGCAGACCCTAAACCCATATCATTATTGCTAAGCAGGAAGATGGGAGTCCATTTCACTCTGATGGACCATTTTTAAATGCAATCCATAACCTGGCTTTGGCAGGAACCCTTCTTACTCCTCCTACTTGCATTTGATACTGGGTTTAGGATCTGCATAGGAAACACACACACACACACTTACCTGTGTTGCCTGCTGACGCCTCCTTGGCTGTCCCCAAACGGTATAGAAACCAACAGCCACGGGAAGCTGTAAGGATAGAGGACATACCTGCATCCTATTGGACTCACTTGTCTTGGTTAAATCCAACTTATTTGACAACCTATGGTGCTGCTACTTCTGCTCATGGCAGTGCTGCTTCTGACAAGGCTGTTCTTTGGTGGGCCTAGGCGACATCACAATCTCCATGGTTACATACACAACAAAGGTCAGATGTTGTTTACACCTGGCCATGCCAGTGGTATTGAGTAGCATATCCCAGTGCTAAGGGTCCTGGGTGCAACAATCTTTCAATGGGGAATAGCCGCACTGAGTTTGTCAAGTGCACCCATGTTTGCAACTCCAACAATACACACATATGTATGTGTGTATGTGTGTATGTGTGTATGTGTGTATGTGTGTATGTGTGTATGTATGTCTATCTATCTATCTATCTATCCACCCATCTATCTCTATATATATTTATCTCTCTCTCTATATATGTATATATATATATATATATATATATATATATAATTTTTTTTTCTTTTAAATATATATATATATATATATATATGTATATACATATAGAGAGAGAGAGAGATGGAAATACTTTTTTAAACATGTTTTCACCTCATTTTTACCTTCTTTTTTTCTTCTCTCCATGTTTTCCTTCTTTCCTATGCTGCTGCTTCTTATTTTTCTTCTTTTTCAGACCCTATCATTGCACTATTGCTTATTCAATACCACCAGCAGATGGAGACACTATATTACAACATTAGTTGTGAGCAGCAGTTTGTACAAACAAATGCCTCATAGCTGATGTCCTATCCACCTAGGCACATAGGCACCACCTATTGTCTATTGCCTGCAGTAGGGGCCCACTGGACTAGCCAGCAAGCAGCTGCAGCAAATAAACAGATAATCTTTCTTTCCAACACTGAAACCTGGTGGTGCATTTAATATATGCTATCAGATAGGGGACATATCAGATATTAAACTGATATAAACAGACACCACATTTGATACCAGCCAAAAGGAAGGATGAGAAGTGATAACTGTGAAAGGGGAGGAACCAACGCTGTCCCCTTCACATGCACCATCATTACTTGTAGGAAGGGAGGCTGGCTGGCAGCCTCCCATACACACTCTGGCTGGGTGGCAGTCACCCACCAGTACACACAGCAGACCCTAAACCCATATCATTATTGCTAAGCAGGAAGATGGGAGTCCATTTCACTCTGATGGACCATTTTTAAATGCAATCCATAACCTGGCTTTGGCAGGAACCCTTCTTACTCCTCCTACTTGCATTTGATACTGGGTTTAGGATCTGCATAGGAAACACACACACACACACACATACAAGCACACACTTACCTGTGTTGCCTGCTGACGCCTCCTTGGCTGTCCCCAAACGGTATAAAACCAACAGCCACGGGAAGCTGTAAGGATAGAGGACATACCTGCATCCTATTGGACTCACTTGTCTTGGTTAAATCCAACTTATTTGACAACCTATGGTGCTGCTACTTCTGCTCATGGCAGTGCTGCTTCTGACAAGGCTGTTCTTTGGTGGGCCTAGGCGACATCACAATCTCCATGGTTACATACACAACAAAGGTCAGATGTTGTTTACACCTGGCCATGCCAGTGGTATTGAGTAGCATATCCCAGTGCTAAGGGTCCTGGGTGCAACAATCTTTCAATGGGGAATAGCCGCACTGAGTTTGTCAAGTGCACCCATGTTTGCAACTCCAACAATACACACATATGTATGTATGTATGTATGTATGTGTGTATGTGTGTATGTGTGTATGTGTGTATGTGTGTATGTGTGTATGTGTGTATGTATGTCTATCTATCTATCTATCTATCTATCTATCCACCCATCTATCTCTATATATATTTATCTCTCTCTCTCTATATGTATATATATATATATATATATATATAATTTTTTTTTCTTTTAAATATATATATATATATATATATATATATGTTTATACATAGAGAGAGAGAGAGAGATGGAAATACTTTTTTAAACATGTTTTCACCTCATTTTTACCTTCTTTTTTTCTTCTCTCCATGTTTTCCTTCTTTCCTATGCTGCTGCTTCTTATTTTTCTTCTTTTTCAGACCCTATCATTGCACTATTGCTTATTCAATACCACCAGCAGATGGAGACACTATATTACAACATTAGTTGTGAGCAGCAGTTTGTACAAACAAATGCCTCATAGCTGATGTCCTATCCACCTAGGCACATAGGCACCACCTATTGTCTATTGCCTGCAGTAGGGGCCCACTGGACTAGCCAACAAGCAGCTGCAGCAAATAAACAGATAATCTTTCTTTCCAACACTGAAACCTGGTGGTGCATTTAATATATGCTATCAGATAGGGGACATATCAGATATTAAACTGATATAAACAGACAACACATTTGATACCAGCCAAAAGGAAGGATGAGAAGTGATAACTGTGAAAGGGGATGAACCAACGCTGTCCCCTTCACATGCACCATCATTACTTGTAGGAAGGGAGGCTGGCTGGCAGCCTCCCATACACACTCTGGCTGGGTGGCAGTCACCCACCAGTACACACAGCAGACCCTAAACCCATATCATTATTGCTAAGCAGGAAGATGGGAGTCCATTTCACTCTGATGGACCATTTTTAAATGCAATCCATAACCTGGCTTTGGCAGGAACCCTTCTTACTCCTCCTATTTGCATTTTATACTGGGTTTAGGATCTGCATAGGAAACACACACACACACACTTACCTGTGTTGCCTGCTGACGCCTCCTTGGCTGTCCCCAAACGGTATAGAAACCAACAGCCACGGGAAGCTGTAAGGATAGAGGACATACCTGCATCCTATTGGACTCACTTGTCTTGGTTAAATCCAACTTATTTGACAACCTATGGTGCTGCTACTTCTGCTCATGGCAGTGCTGCTTCTGACAAGGCTGTTCTTTGGTGGGCCTAGGCGACATCACAATCTCCATGGTTACATACACAACAAAGGTCAGATGTTGTTTACACCTGGCCATGCCAGTGGTATTGAGTAGCATATCCCAGTGCTAAGGGTCCTGGGTGCAACAATCTTTCAATGGGGAATAGCCGCACTGAGTTTGTCAAGTGCACCCATGTTTGCAACTCCAACAATACACACATATGTATGTATGTATGTGTGTATGTGTGTATGTGTGTATGTGTGTATGTCTATCTATCTATCTATCTATCAATCTATCCATCTATCCACCCATCTATCTCTATATATATTTATCTCTCTCTCTCTATATGTATATATATATATATATATATATAAATAATTTTTTTTTCTTTTAAATATATATATATATATATATATATATATATATGTATATACATAGAGAGAGAGAGAGAGATGGAAATACTTTTTTAAACATGTTTTTACCTCATTTTTACCTTCTTTTTTTCTTCTCTCCATGTTTTCCTTCTTTCCTATGCTGCTGCTTCTTATTTTTCTTCTTTTTCAGACCCTATCATTGCACTATTGCTTATTCAATACCACCAGCAGATGGAGACACTATATTACAACATTAGTTGTGAGCAGCAGTTTGTACAAAGAAATGCCTCATAGCTGATGTCCTATCCACCTAGGCACATAGGCACCACCTATTGTCTATTGCCTGCAGTAGGGGCCCACTGGACTAGCCAGCAAACAGATGCAGCAAAGAAACAGATAATCTTTCTTTCCAACACTGAAACCTGGTGGTGCATTTAATATATGCTATCAGATAGGGGACATATCAGATATTAAACTGATATAAACAGACACCACATTTGATACCAGCCAAAAGGAAGGATGAGAAGTGATAACTGTGAAAAGGGAGGAACCAACGCTGTCCCCTTCACATGCACCATCATTACTTGTAGGAAGGGAGGCTGGCTGGCAGCCTCCCATACACACTCTGGCTGGGTGGCAGTCACCCACCAGTACACACAGCAGACCCTAAACCCATATCATTATTGCTAAGCAGGAAGATGGGAGTCCATTTCACTCTGATGGACCATTTTTAAATGCAATCCATAACCTGGCTTTGGCAGGAACCCTTCTTACTCCTCCTACTTGCATTTGATACTGGGTTTAGGATCTGCATAGGAAACACACACACACACACACACACACAC
>NW_026607797.1:60000-115147 GCF_029499605.1 Hyla sarda
TTCAATACCACCAGCAGATGGAGACACTATATTACAACATTAGTTGTGAGCAGCAGTTTGTACAAACAAATGCCTCATAGCTGATGTCCTATCCACCTAGGCACATAGGCACCACCTATTGTCTATTGCCTGCAGTAGGGGCCCACTGGACTAGCCAGCAAGCAGCTGCAGCAAATAAACAGATAATCTTTCTTTCCAACACTGAAACCTGGTGGTGCATTTAATATATGCTATCAGATAGGGGACATATCAGATATTAAACTGATATAAACAGACACCACATTTGATACCAGCCAAAAGGAAGGATGAGAAGTGATAACTGTGAAAGGGGAGGAACCAACGCTGTCCCCTTCACATGCACCATCATTACTTGTAGGAAGGGAGGCTGGCTGGCAGCCTCCCATACACACTCTGGCTGGGTGGCAGTCACCCACCAGTACACACAGCAGACCCTAAACCCATATCATTATTGCTAAGCAGGAAGATGGGAGTCCATTTCACTCTGATGGACCATTTTTAAATGCAATCCATAACCTGGCTTTGGCAGGAACCCTTCTTACTCCTCCTACTTGCATTTGATACTGGGTTTAGGATCTGCATAGGAAACACACACACACACACACATACAAGCACACACTTACCTGTGTTGCCTGCTGACGCCTCCTTGGCTGTCCCCAAACGGTATAAAACCAACAGCCACGGGAAGCTGTAAGGATAGAGGACATACCTGCATCCTATTGGACTCACTTGTCTTGGTTAAATCCAACTTATTTGACAACCTATGGTGCTGCTACTTCTGCTCATGGCAGTGCTGCTTCTGACAAGGCTGTTCTTTGGTGGGCCTAGGCGACATCACAATCTCCATGGTTACATACACAACAAAGGTCAGATGTTGTTTACACCTGGCCATGCCAGTGGTATTGAGTAGCATATCCCAGTGCTAAGGGTCCTGGGTGCAACAATCTTTCAATGGGGAATAGCCGCACTGAGTTTGTCAAGTGCACCCATGTTTGCAACTCCAACAATACACACATATGTATGTATGTATGTATGTATGTGTGTATGTGTGTATGTGTGTATGTGTGTATGTGTGTATGTATGTCTATCTATCTATCTATCTATCTATCCACCCATCTATCTCTATATATATTTATCTCTCTCTCTCTATATGTATATATATATATATATATATATATATATAATTTTTTTTTCTTTTAAATATATATATATATATATATATATATATATATGTTTATACATAGAGAGAGAGAGAGAGATGGAAATACTTTTTTAAACATGTTTTCACCTCATTTTTACCTTCTTTTTTTCTTCTCTCCATGTTTTCCTTCTTTCCTATGCTGCTGCTTCTTATTTTTCTTCTTTTTCAGACCCTATCATTGCACTATTGCTTATTCAATACCACCAGCAGATGGAGACACTATATTACAACATTAGTTGTGAGCAGCAGTTTGTACAAACAAATGCCTCATAGCTGATGTCCTATCCACCTAGGCACATAGGCACCACCTATTGTCTATTGCCTGCAGTAGGGGCCCACTGGACTAGCCAACAAGCAGCTGCAGCAAATAAACAGATAATCTTTCTTTCCAACACTGAAACCTGGTGGTGCATTTAATATATGCTATCAGATAGGGGACATATCAGATATTAAACTGATATAAACAGACAACACATTTGATACCAGCCAAAAGGAAGGATGAGAAGTGATAACTGTGAAAGGGGATGAACCAACGCTGTCCCCTTCACATGCACCATCATTACTTGTAGGAAGGGAGGCTGGCTGGCAGCCTCCCATACACACTCTGGCTGGGTGGCAGTCACCCACCAGTACACACAGCAGACCCTAAACCCATATCATTATTGCTAAGCAGGAAGATGGGAGTCCATTTCACTCTGATGGACCATTTTTAAATGCAATCCATAACCTGGCTTTGGCAGGAACCCTTCTTACTCCTCCTATTTGCATTTTATACTGGGTTTAGGATCTGCATAGGAAACACACACACACACACTTACCTGTGTTGCCTGCTGACGCCTCCTTGGCTGTCCCCAAACGGTATAAAACCAACAGCCACGGGAAGCTGTAAGGATAGAGGACATACCTGCATCCTATTGGACTCACTTGTCTTGGTTAAATCCAACTTATTTGACAACCTATGGTGCTGCTACTTCTGCTCATGGCAGTGCTGCTTCTGACAAGGCTGTTCTTTGGTGGGCCTAGGCGACATCACAATCTCCATGGTTACATACACAACAAAGGTCAGATGTTGTTTACACCTGGCCATGCCAGTGGTATTGAGTAGCATATCCCAGTGCTAAGGGTCCTGGGTGCAACAATCTTTCAATGGGGAATAGCCGCACTGAGTTTGTCAAGTGCACCCATGTTTGCAACTCCAACAATACACACATATGTATGTATGTATGTATGTATGTGTGTATGTGTGTATGTGTGTATGTATGTCTGTCTATCTATCTATCTATCTATCTATCCATCCATCTATCCACCCATCTATCTCTATATATATTTATCTCTCTCTCTCTATATGTATATATATATATATATATATATATATATAATTTTTTTTTCTTTTAAATATATATATATATATATATATATATATGTATATACATAGAGAGAGAGAGAGAGATGGAAATACTTTTTTAAACATGTTTTCACCTCATTTTTACCGTCTTTTTTTCTTCTCTCCATGTTTTCCTTCTTTCCTATGCTGCTGCTTCTTATTTTTCTTCTTTTTCAGACCCTATCATTGCACTATTGCTTATTCAATACCACCAGCAGATGGAGACACTATATTACAACATTAGTTGTGAGCAGCAGTTTGTACAAACAAATGCCTCATAGCTGATGTCCTATCCACCTAGGCACATAGGCACCACCTATTGTCTATTGCCTGCAGTAGGGGCCCACTGGACTAGCCAGCAAGCAGCTGCAGCAAATAAACAGATAATCTTTCTTTCCAACACTGAAACCTGGTGGTGCATTTAATATATGCTATCAGATAGGGGACATATCAGATATTAAACTGATATAAACAGACACCACATTTGATACCAGCCAAAAGGAAGGATGAGAAGTGATAACTGTGAAAGGGGAGGAACCAACGCTGTCCCCTTCACATGCACCATCATTACTTGTAGGAAGGGAGGCTGGCTGGCAGCCTCCCATACACACTCTGGCTGGGTGGCAGTCACCCACCAGTACACACAGCAGACCCTAAACCCATATCATTATTGCTAAGCAGGAAGATGGGAGTCCATTTCACTCTGATGGACCATTTTTAAATGCAATCCATAACCTGGCTTTGGCAGGAACCCTTCTTACTCCTCCTACTTGCATTTGATACTGGGTTTAGGATCTGCATAGGAAACACACACACACACACACACATACAAGCACACACTTACCTGTGTTGCCTGCTGACGCCTCCTTGGCTGTCCCCAAACGGTATAAAACCAACAGCCACGGGAAGCTGTAAGGATAGAGGACATACCTGCATCCTATTGGACTCACTTGTCTTGGTTAAATCCAACTTATTTGACAACCTATGGTGCTGCTACTTCTGCTCATGGCAGTGCTGCTTCTGACAAGGCTGTTCTTTGGTGGGCCTAGGCGACATCACAATCTCCATGGTTACATACACAACAAAGGTCAGATGTTGTTTACACCTGGCCATGCCAGTGGTATTGAGTAGCATATCCCAGTGCTAAGGGTCCTGGGTGCAACAATCTTTCAATGGGGAATAGCCGCACTGAGTTTGTCAAGTGCACCCATGTTTGCAACTCCAACAATACACACATATGTATGTGTGTATGTGTGTATGTGTGTATGTGTGTATGTGTGTATGTATGTCTATCTATCTATCTATCTATCCACCCATCTATCTCTATATATATTTATCTCTCTCTCTCTCTATATGTATATATATATATATATTTTTTTTTCTTTTCTTTTAAATATATATATATATATATATATATATATATATGTATATACATATAGAGAGAGAGAGAGAGAGAGAGATGGAAATACTTTTTTAAACATGTTTTCACCTCATTTTTACCTTCTTTTTTTCTTCTCTCCATGTTTTCCTTCTTTCCTATGCTGCTGCTTCTTATTTTTCTTCTTTTTCAGACCCTATCATTGCACTATTGCTTATTCAATACCACCAGCAGATGGAGACACTATATTACAACATTAGTTGTGAGCAGCAGTTTGTACAAACAAATGCTTCATAGCTGATGTCCTATCCACCTATGCACATAGGCACCACCTATTGTCTATTGCCTGCAGTAGGGGCCCACTGGACTAGCCAGCAAGCAGCTGCAGCAAATAAACAGATAATCTTTCTTTCCAACACTGAAACCTGGTGGTGCATTTAATATATGCTATCAGATAGGGGACATATCAGATATTAAACTGATATAAACAGACACCACATTTGATACCAGATAAAAGGAAGGATGAGAAGTGATAACTGTGAAAGGGGAGGAACCAACGCTGTCCCCTTCACATGCACCATCATTACTTGTAGGAAGGGAGGCTGGCTGGCAGCCTCCCATACACACTCTGGCTGGGTGGCAGTCACCCACCAGTACACACAGCAGACCCTAAACCCATATCATTATTGCTAAGCAGGAAGATGGGAGTCCATTTAACTCTGATGGACCATTTTTAAATGCAATCCATAACCTGGCTTTGGCAGGAACCCTTCTTACTCCTCCTACTTGCATTTGATACTGGGTTTAGGATCTGCATAGGAAACACACACACACACACACACACACACACACATACAAGCACACACTTACCTGTGTTGCCTGCTGACGCCTCCTTGGCTGTCCCCAAATGGTATAAAACCAACAGCCACGGGAAGCTGTAAGGATAGAGGACATACCTGCATCCTATTGGACTCAATTGTCTTGGTTAAATCCAACTTATTTGACAACCTATGGTGCTGCTTCTGACAAGGCTGTTCTTTGGTGGGCCTAGGCGACATCACAATCTCCATGGTTACATACACAACAAAGGTCAGATGTTGTTTACACCTGGCCATGCCAGTGGTATTGAGTAGCATATCCCAGTGCTAAGGGTCCTGGGTGCAACAATCTTTCAATGGGGAATAGCCGCACTGAGTTTGTCAAGTGCACCCATGTTTGCAACTCCAACAATACACACATATGTATGTATGTATGTATGTGTGTATGTGTGTATGTATGTCTATCTATCTATCTATCTATCCACCCATCTATCTCTATATATATTTATCTCTCTCTCTATATATGTATATATATATATATATATATATATATATATATATAATTTTTTTTTCTTTTAAATATATATATATATATATATATATATGTATATACATATATATAGAGAGAGAGATGGAAATACTTTTTTAAACATGTTTTCACCTCATTTTTACCTTCTTTTTTTCTTCTCTCCATGTTTTCCTTCTTTCCTATGCTGCTGCTTCTTATTTTTCTTCTTTTTCAGACCCTATCATTGCACTATTGCTTATTCAATACCACCAGCAGATGGAGACACTATATTACAACATTAGTTGTGAGCAGCAGTTTGTACAAACAAATGCCTCATAGCTGATGTCCTATCCACCTAGGCACATAGGCACCACCTATTGTCTATTGCCTGCAGTAGGGGCCCACTGGACTAGCCAGCAAGCAGCTGCAGCAAATAAACAGATAATCTTTCTTTCCAACACTGAAACCTGGTGGTGCATTTAATATATGCTATCAGATAGGGGACATATCAGATATTAAACTGATATAAACAGACACCACATTTGATACCAGCCAAAAGGAAGAATGAGAAGTGATAACTGTGAAAGGGGAGGAACCAACGCTGTCCCCTTCACATGCACCATCATTACTTGTAGGAAGGGAGGCTGGCTGGCAGCCTCCCATACACACTCTGGCTGGGTGGCAGTCACCCACCAGTACACACAGCAGACCCTAAACCCATATCATTATTGCTAAGCAGGAAGATGGGAGTCCATTTCACTCTGATGGACCATTTTTAAATGCAATCCATAACCTGGCTTTGGCAGGAACCCTTCTTACTCCTCCTACTTGCATTTGATACTGGGTTTAGGATCTGCATAGGAAACACACACACACACACACACACACACACACACACACACACATACACATACAAGCACACACTTACCTGTGTTGCCTGCTGACGCCTCCTTGGCTGTCCCCAAACGGTATAAAACCAACAGCCACGGGAAGCTGTAAGGATAGAGGACATACCTGCATCCTATTGGACTCACTTGTCTTGGTTAAATCCAACTTATTTGACAACCTATGGTGCTGCTACTTCTGCTCATGGCAGTGCTGCTTCTGACAAGGCTGTTCTTTGGTGGGCCTAGGCGACATCACAATCTCCATGGTTACATACACAACAAAGGTCAGATGTTGTTTACACCTGGCCATGCCAGTGGTATTGAGTAGCATATCCCAGTGCTAAGGGTCCTGGGTGCAACAATCTTTCAATGGGGAATAGCCGCACTGAGTTTGTCAAGTGCACCCATGTTTGCAACTCCAACAATACACACATATGTGTGTATGTGTGTATGTGTGTATGTATGTCTATCTATCTATCTATCTATCTATCCACCCATCTATCTCTATATATATTTATCTCTCTCTCTCTATATGTATATATATATATATATTTTTTTTTTTTCTTTTCTTTTAAATATATGTATATATATATATATATATATATATATATATATATATATATATATATGTATATACATATAGAGAGAGAGAGAGATGGAAATACTTTTTTAAACATGTTTTCACCTCATTTTTACCTTCTTTTTTTCTTCTCTCCATGTTTTCCTTCTTTCCTATGCTGCTGCTTCTTATTTTTCTTCTTTTTCAGACCCTATCATTGCACTATTGCTTATTCAATACCACCAGCAGATGGAGACACTATATTACAACATTAGTTGTGAGCAGCAGTTTGTACAAACAAATGCCTCATAGCTGATGTCCTATCCACCTAGGCACCACCTATTGTCTATTGCCTGCAGTAGGGGCCCACTGGACTAGCCAGCAAACAGCTGCAGCAAATAAACAGATAATCTTTCTTTCCAACACTGAAACCTGGTGGTGCATTTAATATATGCTATCAGATAGGGGACATATCAGATATTAAACTGATATAAACAGACACCACATTTGATACCAGCCAAAAGGAAGGATGAGAAGTGATAACTGTGAAAGGGGAGGAACCAACGCTGTCCCCTTCACATGCACCATCATTACTTGTAGGAAGGGAGGCTGGCTGGCAGCCTCCCATACACACTCTGGCTGGGTGGCAGTCACCCACCAGTACACACAGCAGACCCTAAACCCATATCATTATTGCTAAGCAGGAAGATGGGAGTCCATTTCACTCTGATGGACCATTTTTAAATGCAATCCATAACCTGGCTTTGGCAGGAACCCTTCTTACTCCTCCTACTTGCATTTGATACTGGGTTTAGGATCTGCATAGGAAACACACACACACACACACACACACACACATACAAGCACACACTTACCTGTGTTGCCTGCTGACGCCTCCTTGGCTGTCCCCAAACGGTATAAAACCAACAGCCACGGGAAGCTGTAAGGATAGAGGACATACCTGCATCCTATTGGACTCACTTGTCTTGGTTAAATCCAACTTATTTGACAACCTATGGTGCTGCTACTTCTGCTCATGGCAGTGCTGCTTCTGACAAGGCTGTTCTTTGGTGGGCCTAGGCGACATCACAATCTCCATGGTTACATACACAACAAAGGTCAGATGTTGTTTACACCTGGCCATGCCAGTGGTATTGAGTAGCATATCCCAGTGCTAAGGGTCCTGGGTGCAACAATCTTTCAATGGGGAATAGCCGCACTGAGTTTGTCAAGTGCACCCATGTTTGCAACTCCAACAATACACACATATGTATGTATGTATGTATGTGTGTATCTGTGTATGTGTGTATGTGTGTATGTATGTCTATCTATCTATCTATCTATCCACCCATCTATCTCTATATATATTTATCTCTCTCTCTCTCTATATGTATATATATATATATATATATATATATATATATATAATTTTTTTTTTCTTTTAAATATATATATATATATATATATATATATATATATCTATATATATATGTATATACATATAGAGAGAGAGAGAGAGAGATGGAAATACTTTTTTAAACATGTTTTCACCTCATTTTTACCTTCTTTTTTCTTCTCTCCATGTTTTCCTTCTTTCCTATGCTGCTGCTTCTTATTTTTCTTCTTTTTCAGACCCTATCATTGCACTATTGCTTATTCAATACCACCAGCAGATGGAGACACTATATTACAACATTAGTTGTGAGCAGCAGTTTGTACAAACAAATGCCTCATAGCTGATGTCCTATCCACCTAGGCACATAGGCACCACCTATTGTCTATTGCCTGCAGTAGGGGCCCACTGGACTAGCCAGCAAGCAGCTGCAGCAAATAAACAGATAATCTTTCTTTCCAACACTGAAACCTGGTGGTGCATTTAATATATGCTATCAGATAGGGGACATATCAGATATTAAACTGATATAAACAGACACCACATTTGATACCAGCCAAAAGGAAGGATGAGAAGTGATAACTGTGAAAGGGGAGGAACCAACGCTGTCCCCTTCACATGCACCATCATTACTTGTAGGAAGGGAGGCTGGCTGGCAGCCTCCCATACACACTCTGGCTGGGTGGCAGTCACCCACCAGTACACACAGCAGACCCTAAACCCATATCATTATTGCTAAGCAGGAAGATGGGAGTCCATTTCACTCTGATGGACCATTTTTAAATGCAATCCATAACCTGGCTTTGGCAGGAACCCTTCTTACTCCTCCTACTTGCATTTGATACTGGGTTTAGGATCTGCATAGGAAACACACACACACACACACACACACATACAAGCACACACTTACCTGTGTTGCCTGCTGACGCCTCCTTGGCTGTCCCCAAACGGTATAAAACCAACAGCCACGGGAAGCTGTAAGGATAGAGGACATACCTGCATCCTATTGGACTCACTTGTCTTGGTTAAATCCAACTTATTTGACAACCTATGGTGCTGCTACTTCTGCTCATGGCAGTGCTGCTTCTGACAAGGCTGTTCTTTGGTGGGCCTAGGCGACATCACAATCTCCATGGTTACATACACAACAAAGGTCAGATGATGTTTACACCTGGCCATGCCAGTGGTATTGAGTAGCATATCCCAGTGCTAAGGGTCCTGGGTGCAACAATCTTTCAATGGGGAATAGCCGCACTGAGTTTGTCAAGTGCACCCATGTTTGCAACTCCAACAATACACACATATGTATGTATGTATGTATGTGTGTATCTGTGTATGTGTGTATGTGTGTATGTATGTCTATCTATCTATCTATCTATCTATCTATCCACCCATCTATTTCTATATATATTTATCTCTCTCTCTCTCTATATGTATATATATATATATATATATAATTTTTTTTTGTTTTAAATATATATATATATATATATATATATATATATATGTATATACATATAGAGAGAGAGAGAGAGATGGAAATACTTTTTTAAACATGTTTTCACCTCATTTTTACCTTCTTTTTTTCTTCTCTCCATGTTTTCCTTCTTTCCTATGCTGCTGCTTCTTATTTTTCTTCTTTTTCAGACCCTATCATTGCACTATTGCTTATTCAATACCACCAGCAGATGGGGACACTATATTACAACATTAGTTGTGAGCAGCAGTTTGTACAAACAAATGCCTCATAGCTGATGTCCTATCCACCTAGGCACATAGGCACCACCTATTGTCTATTGCCTGCAGTAGGGGCCCACTGGACTAGCCAGCAAGCAGCTGCAGCAAATAAACAGATAATCTTTCTTTCCAACACTGAAACCTGGTGGTGCATTTAATATATGCTATCAGATAGGGAACATATCAGATATTAAACTGATATAAACAGACACCACATTTGATACCAGCCAAAAGGAAGGATGAGAAGTGATAACTGTGAAAGGGGAGGAACCAACGCTGTCCCCTTCACATGCACCATCATTACTTGTAGGAAGGGAGGCTGGCTGGCAGCCTCCCATACACACTCTGGCTGGGTGGCAGTCACCCACCAGTACACACAGCAGACCCTAAACCCATATCATTATTGCTAAGCAGGAAGATGGGAGTCCATTTCACTCTGATGGACCATTTTTAAATGCAATCCATAACCTGGCTTTGGCAGGAACCCTTCTTACTCCTCCTACTTGCATTTGATACTGGGTTTAGGATCTGCATAGGAAACACACACACACACACACACACACACACACATACAAGCACACACTTACCTGTGTTGCCTGCTGACGCCTCCTTGGCTGTCCCCAAATGGTATAAAACCAACAGCCACGGGAAGCTGTAAGGATAGAGGACATACCTGCATCCTATTGGACTCAATTGTCTTGGTTAAATCCAACTTATTTGACAACCTATGGTGCTGCTTCTGACAAGGCTGTTCTTTGGTGGGCCTAGGCGACATCACAATCTCCATGGTTACATACACAACAAAGGTCAGATGTTGTTTACACCTGGCCATGCCAGTGGTATTGAGTAGCATATCCCAGTGCTAAGGGTCCTGGGTGCAACAATCTTTCAATGGGGAATAGCCGCACTGAGTTTGTCAAGTGCACCCATGTTTGCAACTCCAACAATACACACATATGTATGTATGTATGTATGTGTGTATGTGTGTATGTATGTCTATCTATCTATCTATCTATCCACCCATCTATCTCTATATATATTTATCTCTCTCTCTATATATGTATATATATATATATATATATATATATATAATTTTTTTTTCTTTTAAATATATATATATATATATATATATGTATATACATATATAGAGAGAGAGAGATGGAAATACTTTTTTAAACATGTTTTCACCTCATTTTTACCTTCTTTTTTTCTTCTCTCCATGTTTTCCTTCTTTCCTATGCTGCTGCTTCTTATTTTTCTTCTTTTTCAGACCCTATCATTGCACTATTGCTTATTCAATACCACCAGCAGATGGAGACACTATATTACAACATTAGTTGTGAGCAGCAGTTTGTACAAACAAATGCCTCATAGCTGATGTCCTATCCACCTAGGCACATAGGCACCACCTATTGTCTATTGCCTGCAGTAGGGGCCCACTGGACTAGCCAGCAAGCAGCTGCAGCAAATAAACAGATAATCTTTCTTTCCAACACTGAAACCTGGTGGTGCATTTAATATATGCTATCAGATAGGGGACATATCAGATATTAAACTGATATAAACAGACACCACATTTGATACCAGCCAAAAGGAAGAATGAGAAGTGATAACTGTGAAAGGGGAGGAACCAACGCTGTCCCCTTCACATGCACCATCATTACTTGTAGGAAGGGAGGCTGGCTGGCAGCCTCCCATACACACTCTGGCTGGGTGGCAGTCACCCACCAGTACACACAGCAGACCCTAAACCCATATCATTATTGCTAAGCAGGAAGATGGGAGTCCATTTCACTCTGATGGACCATTTTTAAATGCAATCCATAACCTGGCTTTGGCAGGAACCCTTCTTACTCCTCCTACTTGCATTTGATACTGGGTTTAGGATCTGCATAGGAAACACACACACACACACACACACACACACACACACACACACATACACATACAAGCACACACTTACCTGTGTTGCCTGCTGACGCCTCCTTGGCTGTCCCCAAACGGTATAAAACCAACAGCCACGGGAAGCTGTAAGGATAGAGGACATACCTGCATCCTATTGGACTCACTTGTCTTGGTTAAATCCAACTTATTTGACAACCTATGGTGCTGCTACTTCTGCTCATGGCAGTGCTGCTTCTGACAAGGCTGTTCTTTGGTGGGCCTAGGCGACATCACAATCTCCATGGTTACATACACAACAAAGGTCAGATGTTGTTTACACCTGGCCATGCCAGTGGTATTGAGTAGCATATCCCAGTGCTAAGGGTCCTGGGTGCAACAATCTTTCAATGGGGAATAGCCGCACTGAGTTTGTCAAGTGCACCCATGTTTGCAACTCCAACAATACACACATATGTGTGTATGTGTGTATGTGTGTATGTATGTCTATCTATCTATCTATCTATCTATCTATCCACCCATCTATCTCTATATATATTTATCTCTCTCTATATGTATATATATATATATATTTTTTTTTTTCTTTTCTTTTAAATATATGTATATATATATATATATATATATATATATATATATATATATGTATATACATATAGAGAGAGAGAGAGATGGAAATACTTTTTTAAACATGTTTTCACCTCATTTTTACCTTCTTTTTTTCTTCTCTCCATGTTTTCCTTCTTTCCTATGCTGCTGCTTCTTATTTTTCTTCTTTTTCAGACCCTATCATTGCACTATTGCTTATTCAATACCACCAGCAGATGGAGACACTATATTACAACATTAGTTGTGAGCAGCAGTTTGTACAAACAAATGCCTCATAGCTGATGTCCTATCCACCTAGGCACCACCTATTGTCTATTGCCTGCAGTAGGGGCCCACTGGACTAGCCAGCAAACAGCTGCAGCAAATAAACAGATAATCTTTCTTTCCAACACTGAAACCTGGTGGTGCATTTAATATATGCTATCAGATAGGGGACATATCAGATATTAAACTGATATAAACAGACACCACATTTGATACCAGCCAAAAGGAAGGATGAGAAGTGATAACTGTGAAAGGGGAGGAACCAACGCTGTCCCCTTCACATGCACCATCATTACTTGTAGGAAGGGAGGCTGGCTGGCAGCCTCCCATACACACTCTGGCTGGGTGGCAGTCACCCACCAGTACACACAGCAGACCCTAAACCCATATCATTATTGCTAAGCAGGAAGATGGGAGTCCATTTCACTCTGATGGACCATTTTTAAATGCAATCCATAACCTGGCTTTGGCAGGAACCCTTCTTACTCCTCCTACTTGCATTTGATACTGGGTTTAGGATCTGCATAGGAAACACACACACACACACACACACACACACATACAAGCACACACTTACCTGTGTTGCCTGCTGACGCCTCCTTGGCTGTCCCCAAACGGTATAAAACCAACAGCCACGGGAAGCTGTAAGGATAGAGGACATACCTGCATCCTATTGGACTCACTTGTCTTGGTTAAATCCAACTTATTTGACAACCTATGGTGCTGCTACTTCTGCTCATGGCAGTGCTGCTTCTGACAAGGCTGTTCTTTGGTGGGCCTAGGCGACATCACAATCTCCATGGTTACATACACAACAAAGGTCAGATGTTGTTTACACCTGGCCATGCCAGTGGTATTGAGTAGCATATCCCAGTGCTAAGGGTCCTGGGTGCAACAATCTTTCAATGGGGAATAGCCGCACTGAGTTTGTCAAGTGCACCCATGTTTGCAACTCCAACAATACACACATATGTATGTATGTATGTATGTGTGTATCTGTGTATGTGTGTATGTGTGTATGTATGTCTATCTATCTATCTATCTATCCACCCATCTATCTCTATATATATTTATCTCTCTCTCTCTCTATATGTATATATATATATATATATATATATATATATAATTTTTTTTTTCTTTTAAATATATATATATATATATATATATATATATATATCTATATATATATGTATATACATATAGAGAGAGAGAGAGAGAGATGGAAATACTTTTTTAAACATGTTTTCACCTCATTTTTACCTTCTTTTTTCTTCTCTCCATGTTTTCCTTCTTTCCTATGCTGCTGCTTCTTATTTTTCTTCTTTTTCAGACCCTATCATTGCACTATTGCTTATTCAATACCACCAGCAGATGGAGACACTATATTACAACATTAGTTGTGAGCAGCAGTTTGTACAAACAAATGCCTCATAGCTGATGTCCTATCCACCTAGGCACATAGGCACCACCTATTGTCTATTGCCTGCAGTAGGGGCCCACTGGACTAGCCAGCAAGCAGCTGCAGCAAATAAACAGATAATCTTTCTTTCCAACACTGAAACCTGGTGGTGCATTTAATATATGCTATCAGATAGGGGACATATCAGATATTAAACTGATATAAACAGACACCACATTTGATACCAGCCAAAAGGAAGGATGAGAAGTGATAACTGTGAAAGGGGAGGAACCAACGCTGTCCCCTTCACATGCACCATCATTACTTGTAGGAAGGGAGGCTGGCTGGCAGCCTCCCATACACACTCTGGCTGGGTGGCAGTCACCCACCAGTACACACAGCAGACCCTAAACCCATATCATTATTGCTAAGCAGGAAGATGGGAGTCCATTTCACTCTGATGGACCATTTTTAAATGCAATCCATAACCTGGCTTTGGCAGGAACCCTTCTTACTCCTCCTACTTGCATTTGATACTGGGTTTAGGATCTGCATAGGAAACACACACACACACACACACACACATACAAGCACACACTTACCTGTGTTGCCTGCTGACGCCTCCTTGGCTGTCCCCAAACGGTATAAAACCAACAGCCACGGGAAGCTGTAAGGATAGAGGACATACCTGCATCCTATTGGACTCACTTGTCTTGGTTAAATCCAACTTATTTGACAACCTATGGTGCTGCTACTTCTGCTCATGGCAGTGCTGCTTCTGACAAGGCTGTTCTTTGGTGGGCCTAGGCGACATCACAATCTCCATGGTTACATACACAACAAAGGTCAGATGATGTTTACACCTGGCCATGCCAGTGGTATTGAGTAGCATATCCCAGTGCTAAGGGTCCTGGGTGCAACAATCTTTCAATGGGGAATAGCCGCACTGAGTTTGTCAAGTGCACCCATGTTTGCAACTCCAACAATACACACATATGTATGTATGTATGTATGTATGTGTGTATGTGTGTATGTGTGTATGTCTATCTATCTAACTATCTATCCACCCATCTATCTCTATATATATTTATCTCTCTCTCTCTATATGTATATATATATATATATATATATATATATATATATATAATTTTTTTTTCTTTTAAATATATATATATATATATATATATATATATGTATATACATATAGAGAGAGAGAGAGAGAGATGGAAATACTTTTTTAAACATGTTTTCACCTCATTTTTACCTTCTTTTTTTCTTCTCTCCATGTTTTCCTTCTTTCCTATGCTGCTGCTTCTTATTTTTCTTCTTTTTCAGACCCTATCATTGCACTATTGCTTATTCAATACCACCAGCAGATGGAGACACTATATTACAACATTAGTTGTGAGCAGCAGTTTGTACAAACAAATGCCTCATAGCTGATGTCCTATCCACCTATGCACATAGGCACCACCTATTGTCTATTGCCTGCAGTAGGGGCCCACTGGACTAGCCAGCAAGCAGCTGCAGCAAATAAACAGATAATCTTTCTTTCCAACACTGAAACCTGGTGGTGCATTTAATATATGCTATCAGATAGGGGACATATCAGATATTAAACTGATATAAACAGACACCACATTTGATACCAGCCAAAAGGAAGGATGAGAAGTGATAACTGTGAAAGGGGAGGAACCAACGCTGTCCCATTCACATGCACCATCATTACTTGTAGGAAGGGAGGCTGGCTGGCAGCCTCCCATACACACTCTGGCTGGGTGGCAGTCACCCACCAGTACACACAGCAGACCCTAAACCCATATCATTATTGCTAAGCAGGAAGATGGGAGTCCATTTCACTCTGATGGACCATTTTTAAATGCAATCCATAACCTGGCTTTGGCAGGAACCCTTCTTACTCCTCCTACTTGCATTTGATACTGGGTTTAGGATCTGCATAGGAAACACACACACACACACACACACACACACACACACATACAAGCACACACTTACCTGTGTTGCCTGCTGACGCCTCCTTGGCTGTCCCCAAACGGTATAAAACCAACAGGCACGGGAAGCTGTAAGGATAGAGGACATACCTGCATCCTATTGGACTCACTTGTCTTGGTTAAATCCAACTTATTTGACAACCTATGGTGCTGCTACTTCTGCTCATGGCAGTGCTGCTTCTGACAAGGCTGTTCTTTGGTGGGCCTAGGCGACATCACAATCTCCATGGTTACATACACAACAAAGGTCAGATGTTGTTTACACCTGGCCATGCCAGTGGTATTGAGTAGCATATCCCAGTGCTAAGGGTCCTGGGTGCAACAATCTTTCAATGGGGAATAGCCGCACTGAGTTTGTCAAGTGCACCCATGTTTGCAACTCCAACAATACACACATATGTATGTATGTATGTATGTGTGTATCTGTGTATGTGTGTATGTGTGTATGTATGTCTATCTATCTATCTATCTATCTATCTATCCACCCATCTATTTCTATATATATTTATCTCTCTCTCTCTCTATATGTATATATATATATATATATATAATTTTTTTTTGTTTTAAATATATATATATATATATATATATATATATATATATATGTATATACATATAGAGAGAGAGAGAGAGATGGAAATACTTTTTTAAACATGTTTTCACCTCATTTTTACCTTCTTTTTTTCTTCTCTCCATGTTTTCCTTCTTTCCTATGCTGCTGCTTCTTATTTTTCTTCTTTTTCAGACCCTATCATTGCACTATTGCTTATTCAATACCACCAGCAGATGGGGACACTATATTACAACATTAGTTGTGAGCAGCAGTTTGTACAAACAAATGCCTCATAGCTGATGTCCTATCCACCTAGGCACATAGGCACCACCTATTGTCTATTGCCTGCAGTAGGGGCCCACTGGACTAGCCAGCAAGCAGCTGCAGCAAATAAACAGATAATCTTTCTTTCCAACACTGAAACCTGGTGGTGCATTTAATATATGCTATCAGATAGGGAACATATCAGATATTAAACTGATATAAACAGACACCACATTTGATACCAGCCAAAAGGAAGGATGAGAAGTGATAACTGTGAAAGGGGAGGAACCAACGCTGTCCCCTTCACATGCACCATCATTACTTGTAGGAAGGGAGGCTGGCTGGCAGCCTCCCATACACACTCTGGCTGGGTGGCAGTCACCCACCAGTACACACAGCAGACCCTAAACCCATATCATTATTGCTAAGCAGGAAGATGGGAGTCCATTTCACTCTGATGGACCATTTTTAAATGCAATCCATAACCTGGCTTTGGCAGGAACCCTTCTTACTCCTCCTACTTGCATTTGATACTGGGTTTAGGATCTGCATAGGAAACACACACACACACACACACACACATACAAGCACACACTTACCTGTGTTGCCTGCTGACGCCTCCTTGGCTGTCCCCAAACGGTATAAAACCAACAGGCACGGGAAGCTGTAAGGATAGAGGACATACCTGCATCCTATTGGACTCACTTGTCTTGGTTAAATCCAACTTATTTGACAACCTATGGTGCTGCTACTTCTGCTCATGGCAGTGCTGCTTCTGACAAGGCTGTTCTTTGGTGGGCCTAGGCGACATCACAATCTCCATGGTTACATACACAACAAAGGTCAGATATTGTTTACACCTGGCCATGCCAGTGGTATTGCGTAGCATATCCCAGTGCTAAGGGTCCTGGGTGCAACAATCTTTCAATGGGGAATAGCCGCACTGAGTTTGTCAAGTGCACCCATGTTTGCAACTCCAACAATACACACATATGTATGTATGTATGTATGTGTGTATGTGTGTATGTGTGTATGTGTGTATGTGTGTATGTGTGTATGTATGTCTATCTATCTATCTATCTATCCACCCATCTATCTCTATATATATTTATCTCTCTCTATATGTATATATATATATATATATATATATATATATATAAGTTTTTTTTCTTTTAAATATATATATATATATATATATATATATATATATATATATATACATATAGAGAGAGAGAGAGATGGAAATACTTTTTTAAACATGTTTTCACCTCATTTTTACCTTCTTTTTTTCTTCTCTCCATGTTTTCCTTCTTTCCTATGCTGCTGCTTCTTATTTTTCTTCTTTTTCAGACCCTATCATTGCACTATTGCTTATTCAATACCACCAGCAGATGGAGACACTATATTACAACATTAGTTGTGAGCAGCAGTTTGTACAAACAAATGCCTCATAGCTGATGTCCTATCCACCTAGGCACATAGGCACCACCTATTGTCTATTGCCTGCAGTAGGGGCCCACTGGACTAGCCAGCAAGCAGCTGCAGCAAATAAACAGATAATCTTTCTTTCCAACACTGAAACCTGGTGGTGCATTTAATATATGCTATCAGATAGGGGACATATCAGATATTAAACTGATATAAACAGACACCACATTTGATACCAGCCAAAAGGAAGGATGAGAAGTGATAACTGTGAAAGGGGAGGAACCAACGCTGTCCCCTTCACATGCACCATCATTACTTGTAGGAAGGGAGGCTGGCTGGCAGCCTCCCATACACACTCTGGCTGGGTGGCAGTCACCCACCAGTACACACAGCAGACCCTAAACCCATATCATTATTGCTAAGCAGGAAGATGGGAGTCCATTTCATTCTGATGGACCATTTTTAAATGCAATCCATAACCTGGCTTTGGCAGGAACCCTTCTTACTCCTCCTACTTGCATTTGATACTGGGTTTAGGATCTGCATAGGAAACACACACACACACACACACACATACACATACAAGCACACACTTACCTGTGTTGCCTGCTGACGCCTCCTTGGCTGTCCCCAAACGGTATAAAACCAACAGCCACGGGAAGCTGTAAGGATAGAGGACATACCTGCATCCTATTGGACTCACTTGTCTTGGTTAAATCCAACTTATTTGACAACCTATGGTGCTGCTACTTCTGCTCATGGCAGTGCTGCTTCTGACAAGGCTGTTCTTTGGTGGGCCTAGGCGACATCACAATCTCCATGGTTACATACACAACAAAGGTCAGATGTTGTTTACACCTGGCCATGCCAGTGGTATTGAGTAGCATATCCCAGTGCTAAGGGTCCTGGGTGCAACAATCTTTCAATGGGGAATAGCCGCACTGAGTTTGTCAAGTGCACCCATGTTTGCAACTCCAACAATACACACATATGTATGTATGTATGTATGTGTGTATGTGTGTATGTATGTCTATCTATCTATCTATCTATCTATCCATCTATCCATCTATCCACCCATCTATCTCTATATATATTTATCTCTCTCTCTATATGTATATATATATATATATATATATATATATAATTTTTTTTTCTTTTAATATATATATATATATATATATATATATATATATACATAGAGAGAGAGAGATGGAAATACTTTTTTAAACATGTTTTCACCTCATTTTTACCTTCTTTTTTTCTTCTCTCCATGTTTTCCTTCTTTCCTATGCTGCTGCTTCTTATTTTTCTTCTTTTTCAGACCCTATCATTGCACTATTGCTTATTCAATACCACCAGCAGATGGAGACACTATATTACAACATTAGTTGTGAGCAGCAGTTTGTACAAACAAATGCCTCATAGCTGATGTCCTATCCACCTATGCACATAGGCACCACCTATTGTCTATTGCCTGCAGTAGGGGCCCACTGGACTAGCCAGCAAGCAGCTGCAGCAAATAAACAGATAATCTTTCTTTCCAACACTGAAACCTGGTGGTGCATTTAATATATGCTACCAGATAGGGGACATATCAGATATTAAACTGATATAAACAGACACCACATTTGATACCAGCCAAAAGGAAGGATGAGAAGTGATAACTGTGAAAGGGGAGGAACCAACGCTGTCCCCTTCACATGCACCATCATTACTTGTAGGAAGGGAGGCTGGCTGGCAGCCTCCCATACACACTCTGGCTGGGTGGCAGTCACCCACCAGTACACACAGCAGACCCTAAACCCATATCATTATTGCTAAGCAGGAAGATGGGAGTCCATTTCACTCTGATGGACCATTTTTAAATGCAATCCATAACCTGGCTTTGGCAGGAACCCTTCTTACTCCTCCTACTTGCATTTGATACTGGGTTTAGGATCTGCATAGGAAACACACACACACACACACAAGCACACACTTACCTGTGTTGCCTGCTGACGCCTCCTTGGCTGTCCCCAAACGGTATAAAACCAACAGCCACGGGCAGGGCCGGACTGGGGATAAAAACCAGCCCTGGAAAAAGTTGCATACCAGCCCCATATTGTGTAATTTTTCAAGCTCATGGCATATCGTAATTATATACTTGTTCATAAAAGGGGAAAGCATTCATTTTAAAACACATACATAAATATGAATATGAACTTTGCACTTCAATAGCTTTATTGTAGACCAGCTTTTCCCAACCAGGGTGCCTCCAGCATGTCCAGACAGCTTTTGGCTGCTTGGGCATGCTGGAAAATGTAGTTTTGCAACAGCTGGAGGCACCCTGGTTGGAAAACACTACAGTAGACCATTATTCCATGCAACTGGGTCAGAACTAAGAATAATCCAAAAATGTTTACTTTAAAGAATAGAAGACAATAATAATAATAATAATCTCTTACTTTGTATAAGTTACTCAACATACACCAAACCAGCAGTTGATAAATAGACCATAGACCACAGACCAGTATAACCAACAACAGCTCTATACAAGGTTCAAATAATTGTACCACACTATGACTACACATTACCTCCACATAGTAACAGGATAATATTACCATACAAATACTGAATAAACCCCTTTACACAGAAGTTAGTGCCTCAGCTCTACACAGGCTCTACAGACCATATAAGAGATTACATAAAGTTACATCAGGTGACGTCTTCTCTGATCGGTGTCAGTCAATTTCCTTTTCTTATCCATCCGGCCCAGACCGTCATGACTATTTCTTCCAGCCACAACTCCACAGAACCTGCCAAACAAACATTTAAGACTCTGCACTTTTCCAGCGCTTATAGCGCTCAGTATAGTGGGTAGAAAAGTGGGTTGGGGGGAAGAGTAGGTAGCCCCCCCTCCTTTAGGCAGTTGGTCACTCAAGGGGGTAGACAGGTCCCTTTACATCGTTTCCCCCATCACACAGGTAAAGCCCACAGTGGGTAGGTAGGGAATACCCCTATAAGATAGGATACCCAAGCAGATCGATAATGTACCTAGTAGGTGATGCCTCCAGGTAGGTAATATCCCCAGTAGGTAGTAGTTGATGCCTCCAGGTAGGTCGTATTTATTGCCCCCAGTAAGCATGTAGTAGGTAATGCCCCCAGTAGGTATGTAGAAGGTAATGCCCCCAGTAGGTAGTGCCCCCAGATAGGTAATGCCCCCAGTAGGTAGTTTCATCAGGTAGGTAATGCCCCCATTAGGTAACGTTTTTTTGATGGAATAAATCACCCCGTTTTTCACTTTATGGAGTACTGCACTGGCTTTATTTTTCTAGATAGATAGATAGATATGAGATAGATAGATAGACAGATAGATATGAGATAGATAGATAGATAGATAGATATACAGCAACAGAAGAATGCAGCAGGACACTGCCAGCACAAAGATATAGGTGCAACATGAATATGCAGTTAAAACATGAAGAGCTATACAGCTATGGTGTAATAGATGCAAATGTGAAACTATGAAATAGTGAGGCACTTAGGGGGAGATGTATCAATGTTGTTGTTGGTAGACGTTTTTTGTAGATCATTTTGGTTGGTCTAAATTTGGAGCAATTTCTCCAAATTTATCAAACTTGTGCAAGCCCCATGATAAATTTCGTGCAATGGTCTAAATCTCCACAAAGTTCTATTTGTAGACCTGATCTACACCTCACAGGAATAGTGGTGTATCCTGGACGCTGGGCTTTCGTTCTATTGTTTTTCAGGATTTCACTGAGGTTTTTTGGGGGGGAGATTTATCAAAAACTGTACAGAGAAAGAGTAGTGCAGTTGCCCATGACAACCAATCAGATTGCTTCTTTACAAAAATGAAAGGAGCAATCTGATAGGTTGCTATGGGCAACTGCACCACTCTTCCTCTACATAGGTTTTGATTAATCTCTCCCCTTGTGTTTTTTCTTGCATTTTTGCTGGTGTGCGGAAACAAACATTTTTGTACCCTGTGTGCATTTTTTTCACTGCAGGTACTACTCCATGGGTCGGATGCAGAGCGCCAGCCCCACGGGGTGTAAGGAGGTGAGGAGTGATGTATAGCATATACATATACAGGGTGGAGAGCATCACTACTTACCTCCGCCCGCTGTATAGTATACAGGGGGCATAGTGTATCCATGTATACTATACAGGAGCCCAGCAAGGAAAGAATTAACCCACACTGCAGCTCTGAGTTAAATCTTTGTGCGCTCTCCTGTATATACAGCCATCTATAGATGACTGTATATACAGGATACAGTAGGCAGACAAGAACAGTTGGAGGCTCCCTGTTACACACTGCAGTATGGGCGCACTCACCAGGTGAGATCGCAAATGATGTCCTAACCTTTTTTTTTTTCTCTTTTCAGATACGTGAATGGGGAGGACTACGTCAGATTCAGTGTATTGCGATGATGACCAGCTTTTTTTTAATGTCAATAAAAGGTTTAATGAGGGCTGTGTGGGGAGTGTTTTTTTTTTTTTTATATACATTTTTTTTCAATGCCTGGCTTAGCGTTAGCCACAAAAACAGCTAGCACTAACCCCCTATTATTACCCCGTTACCCACCGCCACAGGGTTGCCGGGAAGAGCCAGTACCAACAGGCCTGGAGTGTCAAAAATAGCACTCCTGGCTGGGGTTATTTAGGTTGGGGAGAGCCAGTAACAATGGTCCTCGGCCACACTGGTAACGTCAGGCTGTTGTGATTGGTTGGTATCTGACTGACACTGAAAATATGGGGAACCACACACTTTTTTTTATTACAAAAAAAAAACAACACATAGGCTTCCCCATATTTTCAGTGTCAATCAGACACCAACCAATCAGCAACAGCCTGACATTACCAGAATGGGCAAGGACCATTGTTACTGGCCCTCCCCAGCCTAAATAACCCCAGCCTGTTACCGCCTATGCCAAGGAGCGCTATTTTTGATGCTCCGGGCCTGTTGGTACCGGCTCTTCCCGGCACCCCTGTGGCGGTGATAATTGTGGGGTAATAATTGGGGGTTAGTGCTAGCTGTTTTCGGGGCTAACGCTAAGGCCAGCTTAGTAATAGATTCCGTCTACAATACGGCTTCCACTACTAAGCCTGAAATTTCAATTATAAAAAACACAACACATGAAATAAAAAATGTATTTAAAAAAACACTCCCCCACAGCCCTCGTTAACCCTTTTATTGACATTAAAAAAATGCTAGTCATCGTCACACTCCACCGAATCTCAGGTAGTCCTCTGCATTCACTTATCTGAAATGACAATAAAAACACGAAAAATGGGTCAGTACATTTTTGGCGCTCTCCCCTGGGGAGAGCGCACATAATGCAGTGTGTTCCTAAAGAGGGAGCCTCCAATTGTTGCTAAACTACAACTCCCATCATGGGGGCTGTAGGTAAACAACAGCTGGAGTCTCCCAGTTTGGGAACACACTGCCAGAAAGGCTCTGTTCCCATTATGCAAAACGCATAATGAGAACAGAGCCATACTTACCACCCTGGCTTCAGGCCTGGACTGTGAAGCTCCGCCCCCTAATGATGTCATCACTAGGGGGCAGGGGCGGAGAAGTTGCAAGGGGTCTCAAGAGTGCGACCCCTGAGATCCGTCAGTCTGCCCTTGGACTACTACTCCCATCATGGGAAATGTTGTGTCCCATGATGGGAGTAGTTGTAGTACCACAGTGCTGAGGGATGGCTCTTACACATCCCCCAGCTGTGAAACTGTATTGTGACTGTTAGGACTACTACTCCCATCATGGACAGGCTCTGTCCATGATGGGAGTTGTAGTCCTCGGGCTGAAGGACAGATCGCAGCAGGTCATTCTCCAGAGACCCGCTGCGATCTGCATTTACTAACTTAAAAAGCCAGCGGTACATGCGGCAACACTGCACTCCCCGCCGCCTCCTGTATACAGATGTCACGATTCATAATCCCCGCCGCCGGGAGACCGGAGCTCTGATTGGTGGAAAGCTATTCACCACTATACACCAATCAGAGCTCCTGTCTTCTGGCGGGGATTATGAATTGTGACAGGTCTATACAGGGGAGCAGGTGGACCCGCTTCTACAGTATATAATTGTTATGTGTACTGTACCCCCCCCCCCCCAGACTAATACTGACCCCTTCTATAGTGAGCGCTGGGACCGCTGTGTGATTGACAGGTCCCCAGCGCAAGTGTCCGGCCCCACTGACCTTTATATGTAATAAATCTTTATGATACACACTGCCCGTCCTCCTCTTCATTCTTCTGATACCGGAGACGCGCGGCTTCTGTATCATAGTCTATAGACAGAGCGCCCCCTCCCTGCCTCCACACTGCACGGGGCTGGGGCCAGACAACGGTAGGGGGCGCTCTGACTATAGTGAAAGCAGAAGCCGCGCGGCTCCGGTATCAGAAGAATGAAGAGGAGGACGGGCAGTGTGTATCATAAAGATTTATAACATATAAAGGTCAGTGGGGCCGGACACTTGCGCTGGGGACCTGTCAATCACACAGCGGTCCCAGCGCTCACTATAGAAGGGGTCAGTATTAGTCTGGGGGGGAAATACACATAACAATTATATACAGTAGAAGCGGCTCCACTCGCTCCCCTGTATAGACCTGTCACAATTCATAATCCCCACCAGAAGACAGGAGCTCTGATTGGTGTATAGTGGTGAATAGCTTTCCACCAATCAGAGCTCCCCTCTCCCGGAGGCGGGGATTATGAATTGTGACATCTGCATACGGGAGCCGGCGGTAGCGCAGTAGAGCCGCATGTACCGCCGGCTTTTTAAGTTAATAAATGCAGATTGCAGCGGGTCTCTGGAGAATGACCTGCTGCGATCTGTCCTTCAGCCCCAGGACTACAACTCCCATAATGGACAGAGTCTGTCCATGATTGGAGTAGTAGTCCTAACAGTCACAATAGAGTCCCACAGACGGGGGATGTGCGTCTCTCAGTGCTGCAGTACTACAACTACTCCCATTATGGGACAGATTCTGTCCCATGATGGGAGTAGTTGTAGTACTGCAGTGCTGAGAGACGGCTCCTGCTTCCCCCACCTGCATCTTCCACCGTATGCCATTTTCTACGAGTCCTTGCTAGCACTCTTAGGTTTAGACTACTTTTCTTGCAAAAAAGCGCAATTGCGCAAAAAAAACATCTACTTTTTTTTTTGCGCAATTGATAAATACCAGTCCACTGGATTAGGTGGTGTACTGTAGACCAAACTGGTGACAACTTTAGAAAACTGTCCACCAAAAAAAACGCAGCTCTATGCAAAAAAAGCGCAATTGCGCAAAATTTGTAGACGTGAAAAATGGTCTAAATGCAATGATACATCTCCCCCTTAGCTCGCAAATTTGTCTCCGCCGGCGGTCAAATAGCTTGGACCGTCCCACCGCGATAAGGTGGCCTCCCTTGGCACCCCACCCACCTCTATCAGGTGTGTATATAAGGTGTCTTGGATGTTCCAGACCCTGACATGCTTACTGAACTGTTCACACAGAGGCATATTCACAGTGTAGGGTCCGTCCCAAGGAGGCCACCTTATCGCGGTGGGACGGTCCAAGCTATTTGACCGCCGGCGGAGACAAATTTGCGAGCTAAGTGCCTCACTATTTCATAGTTTCACATTTGCATCTATTACACCATAGCTGAATAGCTCTTCATGTTTTAACTGCATATTCATGTTGCACCTATATCTTTGTGCTGTCAGTGTGCTGCTGCATTCTTCTGTTGCTGTATATCTAGCCTAGTAGCATGCACCTGTAGGCCAGGTCCATATAATAGTTTGGTATCAACTAAAGTGCTGGCTGACTTATTCTTTGTCTAGATAGATAGATAGATAGATATGAGATAGATAGATAAACAGATAGATATGAGATAGATATAAGAGAGATATGAGATAGATAGATAGATAGACAGATAGATATGAGATAGATATAAGAGAGATATGAGATAGATAGATAGACAGATAGATATGAGATGGATAGATAAATAGGTGATAGATATGAGATAGATAGATAGATAGATAGATATGAGAGAGATAGATAGACAGATAGATAGATAGATAGATAGATAGATAGATAGATAGATAGATAGATAGATAAAGTAAATATATGCAGCACACCAATATCCGTGAATCAAACTAGCAATGTTTTCTTCCATGATGCAGTAGACAATGTTTCGGTGATCTCTCATCACCATTTTCAAGTCTTGAAAATGGTGATGATGAGAGATCACCGAAACGTTGGTGAAAAATGAAAGGAGCGATCTGATTGGTTGCTATGGGCAACTGGGCAATTTTTCCTCTGCACAGGTTTTAATAAATCTCCCCCTAAGTGCTTGCACCATCTACAAGTCTGAAGTATTGTCTGGAGGTGCTGCTTTTATTTGGACTAGATAGATAGATAGATAGATAGATAGATAGATAGATAGATAGATAGTAGATTGATATGATATAGATAGATAGATAGATATGAGATAGATATGAGATAGATATGAGATAGATAAATAAATAGATAGTTATGAGATAGATAGATATAGATAGATAGAATATAGATAGATATGAGATAGATAGATAGATAGATAGATAAATAGATAGATATGAGATAGATAGATAGATAGAATATAGATAGATATGAGATAGATAGATAGATATAGATAGATAGAATATAAAAAGATATGAGGGATAGATATATATGAGATAGATATGAGAGAGATATGATAGATAGATAGATAGATAGATATGAGAGAGAGATGGTAGATACATAGATATGAGATAGATAGATAGATATGAGATAGATAGATATGAGATGGAGAGATCGATATGAGATAGATAGATAGATATGAGATAGATCGATATGAGATAGATCGATATGAGATAGATAGATAGATATGAGATAGATAGATAGGAGATAGATAGATAGATAGATAGATAGGAGATAGATAGATAGATAGATAGATAGATAGGAGATAGATAGATAGATAGGAGATAGATAGATAGATAGATAGATAGATAGGAGATAGATAGATAGATATATAGGAGATAGATAGATAGATAGATAGATAGATATGAGATGATAGATAGATAGATAGATAGATAGATAGATAGATATGAGATAGATAGGTAGATAGATATGAGATAGATAGATAGATATGAGATAGATAGACAGATATGAGATAGATAGATATGAGATAGATATGAGATAGATAGATAGATAGATAGATAGATATGAGATAAATATGAGATAGATATGAGATAGATAGATATGAGACAGATAGATATGAGATAGATATATAGATAGATATGAGATAGATAGATAGATAGATATGAGATGATAGATAGATAGATAGATAGATAGATAGGAAATAGATAGATATGAGATAGGTAGATAGATAGATATGAGATAGATAGATAGATAGATAGATATGAGATGATAGATAGATAGATAGATAGGAGATAGATAGATATATATGAGATGATAGATAGATAGATATGAGATAGATAGATAGATAGATATGAGATAGATAGATAGATAGATAGATAGATATGAGATAGATAGATATGAGATAGATAGATAGATATGAGATAGATAGATAGATAGATAGATAGATATGAGATAGATATGAGATAGATAGATAGATATGAGATAGATAGATATGAGATAGATAGATGGAGATGAGATAGATATGAGATAGATAGATAGATAGATAGATAGATAGATATGAGATAGATAGACAGATATGACATGATAGATAGATAGATAGATAGATAGATAGATAGGAGATAGATAGATAGATATGAGATAGATAGATAGGAGATGATAGATAGATAGATAGATAGGAGATAGATAGGAGATTGATAGATATGAGATAGAGATCGATATGAGAGAGATGGATAGATACATATGAGATAGATACATAGTTTTGCAACAGCTGGAGGCACCCTGGTTGAGAAACAATAAGATGGAGGTAAATAGGCACATCTCATTGTCTCTTAAAGGAAAAGTCTCATGCTCAAAATCTTTCCCCTTAAGCTTTACATCGCGAGGTGGGGGGGGTCCGACTGCTGGGGCCCCCTGCGATCTCCTGTTTGGAGCCCCCGTGCACTAGCACAGGAGCGCATCACGACCTTCGCCTGAAGCGGAGGCCGCCACGCCCCCTCCATATAGTTCTATGGGAGAGCCGCGCACTTGTGCTAGTGCATGGGGGCTCCAAACAAGTGATCGCAGGGGGCACCAGTGGTTGGACCTCCCGCAATCTAAAACTTCGGATAGGGGAAATGTTTTTGAGCATGAAACTTATCCTTTAATCAGGGTGCCTCTAGCTATGGCAAAACTACAACTCCCACCATGTCTACATTGCCAAAGGCATGCTGGGAGGTGTAGTTTTGCAACAGCTGGAGGCACCCTGGTTGAGAAACAATGAGATGGAGGTTTTTAGGCACTCTCTCATTGATTCTTAACCAGGGTGCCTCCAGCTGTGGCAAAACTATAACTCCCAGTATGCCCACATTGTGTAGTATGGGCTAGCCAGTTCAGAGGACACTGAGCTGTACCCACTGCCCTGGGTGCTATATATATATATAGCAGGTACCTCACACAGCTTAGCAGTATATCACTCTATACCAATGTCTGTGCTGTGCCCTCCGGCAGCATCATACTGCATATACTACTTTGTATATAGTATAGGCCAGACAGGTCATAGGGCACAGCACAGACTGACATTACATCATGCATGCTGCCAGGCCCGGCCACAGTCACTGGGACTTCAGGACGGGCTGACCTCCTACTGACCTGCTGCTTTTTACAAAGATGCCGGCACCGTTACAGGGGGATCCTGGAGCTCCTCTTACAGGTGGGGAGGCAGAGCCACAGAGGGTGTGAGCCAGGGGCGGACACAGACAGCAGAGGGCCCTTGTGCAAAGAATGTGCCTGGGCCCCCCCCCCCAAAAAAAAACATCAACTGTTCAGGACCCCCCCCTCCATGTGTCACTTACTCAGGTGGACTCCCATATGTCACTTGCTCGGGAGGACCCCCCCCCCTGTATAAGTTTCTAATTATTTATTAAGGCCTCCCATATGCCGCAGCTCATTCAAGCCCCCCCACATTAGGTAGCATAGATTCCCAACATTAGGTAGCATAGATTCCCCACATTAGGTAGCATAGTTTCCTCACATTAAGTAGCATAGTTTCCCCACATTAGGTAGCATATATTCCCTACATTAGGTAGCAGTTTCCCCACATTAGGTAGCATATATTCCCTACATTAGGTAGCAGTTTCCCCACATTAGGTAGCATAGTTTCCCCACATTAGGTAACATAGTTTCCCCAAATTAGGTAGCATAGTTTCCCCACATTAAATAGCACAGATTCCCCACATTAGGTAACATAGTTTCCCCACATTAGGTAGCATAGTTTCATCACATCAGGTAGCACAGATTCCCCACATTAGGTAACATAGTTTCCCCACATTAGGTAGCATAGTTTGCCCACATTAGGTAGCACAGATTCCCCACATTAGGTAACATAGTTTCCCCACATTAGGTAGCATAGTTTCCCTACATTAGGTAGCATAGTTTCCCCACATTAGGTAGCACAGATTCCCCACATTAGGTAACATTGTTTCTCCACATTAGGTAGCATAGTTTCCACACATTAGGTAGCACAGATTCCCCACATTAGGCAACATAGTTTCCCCACATTAGGTAGCATAGTTTCCCCACATTAGGTAGCATAGTTTCCCCACATTAGGTAGCACAGATTCCCCGCATTAGGTAATATAGTTTATCCACATTAAGTAGCATAGATTCCTCACACAGGGATGTGGAAATTCTATCGCCCGACGCCCAGGACAAGTAGTTTTGGGCGCCGGGCAGGTGAATTGTTTATAGATTTAGGCCTGTATCGGGCTAGCAGGGACAGACCAACTTCCACAATATTTTTCTTTACTGCCGGTGTGAGGCGCAGGAGCGGATGCAAGTATGGAGGGGGCAGCGGGGGCCCCCAGCTGACCGCAGAGTCCGAGGTCGCACGTTCGCATTACATAATTGAGCCACGCCCCCTTATCTAATCCTCCCGGAGGATGGAGGACGCAGCTACACATAACAAAAGAAGACAGGGGGAGAGAAAGGATGTCCACAGCTCGGCACACAGCTCCTCCCCCGCACACAGCTCTATCCCTCCCCCCGCTCTTTCTTCACAGGACCTAATCCACCACGGGGAGGTTGCATGTTTGTACGGGGAAAACAGAGCGGGTGAGGGGAGAGAGGAGAGGACGTCCGGTGTGAGGGGAGATTTTCAAACCCATGTAACCTCACACCGGCCGGGACTACAGCTCTGATGTCCACTCATGGTGGCTCAGGTGAGGAGGCAGAGAATGCAGGTGGCGGGGACAGGAAGGGTGGTTGTATATGTATGGTGTGAGTGTATGTGTGTATAATGTCTGTGTGTGATGTGTATGTAATGTATAATGTGTGTATGATGTCTATGTGTGATGTGTATGTAATGTATAATGTGTGTATAATGTGTGATGTGTATGTAATGTATGATGTGTGTATGATGTCTGTCTGTGTGTGATGTGTATGTAATGTATAATGTGTGTATGATGTCGATGTGTATGTAATGTATAATGTGTGTATGATGTCTGTGTGATGTGTATGTAATGTATAATGTGTGTATGATGTCTATGTGTGATGTGTATGTAATGTATAATGTGTGTATGATGTCTGAGTTATGTGTATGTAATGTATAATGTGTGTATGATGTCTATGTGTGATGTGTATGTAATGTATAATGTGTGTATTATGTCTATGTGTGATGTGTATGTAATGTATAATGTGTGTATGATGTCTATGTGTGATGTGTATGTAATGTATAATGTGTGTATAATGTCTGTGTGTGATGTGTATGTAATGTATGATGTGTGTATGATGTCTGTCTGTGTGTGATGTGTATGTAATGTATAATGTGTGTATAATGTCTGTGTGTGATGTGTATGTAAGGTATGATGTGTGTATAATGTCTGTCTGTGTGTGATGTGTATGTAATGTATGATGTGTGTATAATGTCTGTGTGTGATTTGTATGTAATGTATAATGTGTGTATGATGTCTATTTGTGATGTGTATGTAATGTATAATGTGTGATGTGTATGTAATGTATAATGTGTGATGTGTATGTAATGTATAATGTGTGTATGATGTCTATGTGTGATGTGTATGTAATGTATAATGTGTGTATGATGTCTATGTGTGATGTGTATGCAATGTATAATGTGTGTATAATGTCTGTGTGTGATGTGTATGTAATGCATGATGTGTGTATGTCTGTCTGTGTGTGATGTGTATGTAATGTATAATGTGTGTATGATGTCTATGTGTGATGTGTATGTAATGTATAATGTGTGTATGATGTCTATGTGTGATGTGTATGTAATGTATAATGTGTGTATGATGTCTATGTGTGATGTGTATGTAATGTATAATGTGTGTATGATGCCTATGTATGATGTGTATGTAATGTATAATGTGTGTATGATGTCGATGTGTATGTAATGTATAATGTGTGTATAATGTCTGTGTGTGATGTGTATGTAATGTATAATGTGTGTATAATGTCTGTGTGTGATGTGTATGTAATGTATAATGTGTGTATGATGTCTATGTGTGATGTGTATGTAATGTATAATGTGTGATGTGTATGTAATGTATAATGTGTGATGTGTATGTAATGTATGAGCTTAATAAAATCTGTAAAAATGTAATAAAAACAGCAAAAATTCAAAATGAGAGACAGGTGGCCAAAGAAAGCAAAACTAATCCTAAATATTTTTTTAGATATATAAATGCAAAAAAAACAAGGACAGAGCATGTAGGACCCCTTAATAATGATAATGGGGAGGTTGTCACAGGCGATCAAGAGAAGGCGGAGCTACTGAATGGGTTCTTTAGTTCTGTATACACTATGGAAGAAGGAGCTGACATTGGCCAGGTCAGTGCTGGTAACACATCATGTAATGTACTGAACTGGCTTAATGTAGAGATGGTACAAGGTAAGTTAAGTGATATAAATGTAAGCAAATCCCCAGGACCGGATGGACTACACCCAAGAGTTCTTAGAGAGGTAAGTTCAGTAATATCTGTACCCCTGTTCATGATATTTAGAGATTCTCTGGTGTCTGGTATTGTGCCAAGGGACTGGCGCAAGGCGAATGTGGTGCCAATCTTCAAAAAGGGCTCTAGGTCTTCCCCAGGAAACTATAGACCGGTAAGTTTAACGTGCATTGTGGGTAAATTGTTTGAAGGACTTATAAGGGATTACATACAGGAATACATAGGGGATAATTGTATTATAAGTGATAGCCAGCATGGGTTTACTAAGGATAGAAGTTGTCAAACCAATCTAATTTGCTTTTATGAAGAGGTGAGTAGAAGCCTTGACAGAGGAATGGCTGTGGATATAGTGTTTCTGGATTTTGCTAAAGCATTTGATACTGTCCCTCATAGACGTCTGACAGGTAAGTTAAGGTCTTTGGGTTTGGAAATTTTAGTTTGTAACTGGATTGAACACTGGCTCATGGATCGTACCCAGAGAGTGGTGGTCAATGATTCGTACTCTGATTGGTCCCCGGTTATTAGTGGTGTACCCCAAGGTTCAGTACTGGGACCGCTGTTGTTTAATTTATTTATCAATGATATAGAGGATGGTATTAACAGCTCTGTTTCTATCTTTGCAGATGACACCAAGCTTTGTAGCACGGTACAGTCTATAGAGGATGTGCATAAGTTACAAGATGACTTGGATAGACTAAGTGTCTGGGCATCCACTTGGCAAATGAGGTTCAATGTGGATAAATGTAAAGTTATGCATCTGGGTACTAATAACCTGCATGCATCGTATGTCTTAGGGGGGATTAAACTGGCAGAGTCACTGGTAGAGAAGGATCTGGGTGTACTTGTAGATCACAGACTACAGAATAGCATGCAATGTCAGGCTGCTGCTTCCAAAGCCGGCAGGATATTGTCATGTATCAAAAGAGGCATGGACTCAAGGGACAGGGACATAATACTCCCCCTTTATAAAGCATTGGTACGGCCTCACCTGGAATATGCTGTTCAGTTTTGGTCACCTGTCCATAAAAGGGACACTGCGGAGTTGGAAAGGGTGCAGAGACGCGCGACTAAACTAATATGGGGCATGGAACATCTTAGCTATGAGGAGCGATTAAAGGAGTTACAATTGTTTAGTCTTGAGAAGAGACGTTTAAGGGGGGATATGATAAACGTATATAAGTATATTAATGGCCCATACAAAAAATATGGAGAAAAACTGTTCCAGGTTAAACCCCCCCAAAGGACGAGGGGGCACTCCCTCCGTCTGGAGAAAAAAAAGTTTAGTCTCAAGGGGCGACACGCCTTCTTTACCGTGAGGACTGTGAATTTATGGAACGGTCTACCTCAGGAACTGGTCACAGCAGGAACAATTAACAGCTTTAAAACAGGATTAGATACATTCCTGGAACAAAATAAGATTAATGCTTATGAAGAAATATAAAATCTCATCCCTTCCCCAATATCGCGCCACACCCCTACCCCTTAATTCCCTGGTTGAACTTGATGGACATATGTCTTTTTTCGACCGTACTAACTATGTAACTATGTAACTATGTAACTATGTAACTATGTATAATGTCTGTGTGTGATGTGTATGTAATGTATGATGTGTGTATAATGTCTGTGTGTGATATGTATGTAATGTATGATGTGTGTATAATGTCTGTGTGTGATGTGTATGTAATGTATGATGTGTGTATAATGTCTGTGTGTGATGTGTATGTAATGTATGATGTGTGTATAATGTCTGTGTGTGATGTGTATGTAATGTATGATGTGTGTATAATGTCTGTGTGTGATGTGTATGTAATGTATGATGTGTCTATAAGGTCTGTGTGTGATGTGTATGTAATGTATGATGTGTGTATGATGTCTGTCTATGTGTGATGTGTGTATGTAATGTATACTGTGTGTATGATGTCTGTCCATGTGTGATGTGTGTATGTAATGTATACTGTGTGTATGATGTCTGTCTATGTGTGATGTGTATGTAATGTATACTGTGTGTATGATGTCTGTCTATGTGTGATGTGTATGTAATGTATAATGTGTGTATGATGTCTGTCTATGTGTGATGTGTATGTAATGTATGATGTGTGTATGATGTATGTCTATGTGTGATGTGTGTATGTAATGTATACTGTGTGTATGATGTATGTCTATGTGTGATGTGTGTATGTAATGTATACTGTGTGTATGATGTCTGTCTATGTGTGATGTGTATGTAATGTATACTGTGTGTATGATGTCTGTCTATGTGTGATGTGTATGTAATGTATACTGTGTGTATGATGTCTGTCTATGTGTGATGTGTGTATGTAATGTATACTGTGTGTATAATGTCTGTCTATGTGTGATGTGTGTATGTAATGTATACTGTGTTTATGATGTCTGTCTATGTGTGATGTGTGTCTGTAATGGATAATGTGTGCATGATGTGTGTATGTATGTGATGTATGTATGTAATGGATAATGTGTGTATGATGTGTGTATGTATGTGATGTATGATGTGTGTATGATGTCTGTCGATGTGTGTATGTATGTGATGTATGATGTGGGGTGGGCAGCGGTGTATGTATGATGTGTGTGTGTATATGTACAGTGTGAGTGTATGTGTGATGTGTGTATGATGTCTGTGTGATGTGTGTATGTAATATATGATGTGGGGGCAGTGGTGGGTGTATGTATGATGTGTGTGTGTGTATATGTATAGTGTGAGTGTGTGATGTGTGTATGTAATATATGATGTGGGGGCAGTGGTGGGTGTATGTATGATGTGTGTGTGTGTGTGTATATGTATAGTGTGTGATGTGTGTATGTAATATATGATGTGGGGGCAGTGGTGGGTGTATGTATGATGTGTGGGTGTGTATATGTATAGTGTGTGATGTGTGTATGTAATATATGATGTGGGGGCAGTGGTGGGTGTATGTATGATGTGTGTGTGTGTGTGTGTGTGTGTGTATATGTATAGCATAAGTGTGTGATGTGTGTATGTAATATATGATGTTGGGGGCAGTGGCGGGTGTATGTATGATGTGTGCATATGTATGGTGTATATGTATGGTGCGAGTGTATATGTGTATGATGTATCTGTGATGTGTGTATGTAATTTATGATGTGGGGGGGGCAGTGGCGGGTGTATGTATGATGTGTGCATATGTATGGTGTATATGTATGGTGCGAGTGTATATGTGTATGATGTATCTGTGATGTGTGTATGTAATTTATGATGTGGGGGGGGCAGTGGCGGGTGTATGTATGATATGTGCATATGTATGGTGTATATGTATGGTGCGAGTGTATATGTGTATTATGTATCTGTGATGTGTGTATGTAATTCATGATGTGGGGGGGCAGTGGCGGGTGTATGTATGATGTGTGCATATGTATGGTGTATATGTATGGTGCGAGTGTATATGTGTATGATGTATCTGTGATGTGTGTATGTAATTTATGATGTGGGGGGGGCAGTGGCGGGTGTATGTATGATGTGTGCATATGTATGGTGTATATGTATGGTGCGAGTGTATATGTGTATGATGTATCTGTGATGTGTGTATGTAATTTATGATGTGGGGGGGGCAGTGGCGGGTGTATGTATGATGTGTGCATATGTATGGTGTATGTGTATATGTGTATGATGTATCTGTGATGTGTGTATGTAATTTATGATGTGGGGGGGCAGTGGCGGGTGTATGTATGATGTGTGCATATGTATGGTGTATATGTATGGTGCGAGTGTATATGTGTATGATGTATCTGTGATGTGTGTATGTAATTTATGATGTGGGGGGGGCAGTGGCGGGTGTATGTATGATGTGTGCATATGTATGGTGTATATGTATGGTGCGAGTGTATATGTGTATGATGTATCTGTGATGTGTGTATGTAATTTATGATGTGGGGGGGGGGGGGGGGCACTGCCGCCACCGCCAGTTGTGCCATCTAGCTTTTTATTTTTAGTGTCTTCTGGCCACCCGCACTGAATTGCACCCCCAGAATCCCGCCCCCTTAATACTCACCCGCCGACCAAGAGCCCCACGGATGCACGCAAACACACCCGAACCAAAACTACAACTCCCAGCATGTTGCACCATAACCTAAACTGTAGAACTATAAAGTGCAACATGCTGGGAGTTGTAGTGTTGGTTCGGGTCAGCTGCAGAGCCATAGGCTGCATCAGGGCATGCTGGGTGTTGTAGTTACTAACTGCAATTCCCAGTATTCCCTGACACAGCCTATGGCTCTGCAGCTGACATGAACCAAAACTACAACTCCCAGCATGTTCCACAATAACCTTAACTGTACTACTATACAGTGCAACATGCTGCAACACCCAAACAACCATAGGCTGCATCAGGGCATGCTGGGAGTTGTAGTTATCTAGTAACAATGCAACTTCCAGAATTTTCTGACACAAAATGCACCACACAAACTGGAGAAGCAGAACCCCCCCCCCCCCCCCCAGTAACACATAAGTCCCTATGAAGACTGAAAAATAGTGATTAAAATTTTTGAAAAAGTGCGTATATATGTGAATAAGCCCCTTTCCTAATAAAAGTTTACAATTTTCTTTAAATAAAAATAATGTACAAAAATAAACATAAGTCGGGTCTCTGCATGTGGAAATATCCAGACTATTAAAATATGATGTTAATTAAACCGTACGGTGAACGGTGTAAATGTAAAAGAATAGTCCAGAATTGTTAATTTTTGGTCACTTCATTGAGAAATTTTTTATGGTGATCAAAAAGTTACATCTAGACTTTTCTGTGGTTGCCTCGGGTGTAAGAGGAGCTACAGCTCTCCCACCTCTAATACCCTGGCATGCTGCGATCACCTATTAAACCATTAGATCATCGCTGTCAGCAGTGTCTAAAGGAATCTTATATCCATCCCTGGTGGTCTAGTGGGGGGAATCAGACTATTTTGGTCGTAATTATTTTGTCTACCAGGACAAGTGGATTGTGTTCCGCTTTAGTCCCTTGGACAAGTAGTTTTTTTTTTTTAAATTTCCACACCCCTGCTCACATTAGGTAGCCATAGCCCCCCCCCCCCCCCCAAACACACAGACAGACACAGACACACACACAGACAAACTTACCTGCCCTGCACAGCGCTTCTCCTCTCCAGCGGCGGCCTGACGAGTGACGTCACTGACGTCCTCCTGAGTGGGTCTGCAGAAGTACGTCACTTGTGCGACGTCCCTCGTCAGACCCCGGTCGGCCGGAGGCAGACTCACTGTCTAAAGTGCCCGCTGCGCTATTATACCCCGCAGCTGCTTTAGAACAGTGAGCAGCGGCAGCGCCAACCCTACCATGAACCTACTAGGCACAAAAAAAAAGGGGGCAGCAAAATGCCACCCCTGAAAAGTGCCACCTGGGACTTATGGTCCCACCGGGTCCCATGGTAGGGCCGACCAGAGGCGGCTCTAGACTTTGTGAGGCCTTAGGCGAAACTTGAACATGGGGCCCTGCTTTGTTTTCTGCTGAAATTACATGGTGGTCCGGCTGTGAGATGGTTATACTGTGACATCACTGTGTATTATCCCTGTACTGTGACATCACTGTGTATTATCTCTGTACTGTGCCATCACTCTGTGTATTATCCCTGTAATGTGACATCACTGTGTATTATCTCTGCACTGTGCCATCACTGTGTATTATCCCTGTACTGTGACGTCACTGTGTATTATCTCTGTACTGTGCCATCACTCTGTGTATTATCCCTGTAATGTGACATCACTGTGTGTATTATCTCTGTACTGTGACATCACTGTGTGTATTATCCCTGTACTGTGACATCACTGTGTGTATTATCTCTGAACTGTGACATCACTGTGTGTATTATCTCTGAACTGTGACATCACTGTGTGTATTATCTCTGTACTGTGACATCACTGTGTGTATTATATCTGTACTGTGACATCACTGTGTATTGTCCCTGTACTGTGACATCACTGTGTGTATTATCCCTGTACTGTGACATCACTTTGTATTATCCCTGTACTGTGACATCACTGTGTATTATCTGTGTACTGTGACATCACTGTGTATTATCCCTGTACTGTGACGTCACTGTGTATTATCTCTGTACTGTGCCATCACTCTGTGTATTATCCCTGTAATATGACATCACTGTGTGTATTATCTCTGTACTGTGACATCACTGTGTATTATCTCTGTACTGTGACATCACTGTGTGTATTATCCCTGTACTGTGACATCACTGTGTGTATTATCTCTGAACTGTGACATCACTGTGTGTATTATCTCTGTACTGTGACATCACTGTGTGTATTATATCTGTACTGTGACATCACTGTGTATTGTCCCTGTACTGTGACATCACTGTGTGTATTATCCCTGTACTGTGACATCACTTTGTATTATCCCTGTACTGTGACATCACTGTGTATTATCTCTGTACTGTGACATCACTGTGTATTGTGCCTGTACTGTGACATCACTCTGTATATTATCCCTGTACTGTGACATCACTTTGTATTATCCCTGTACTGTGACATCACTCTGTATATTATCCCTGTACTGTGACATCACTGTTTATTATTCCTGTACTGTGACATCACTGTGTGTATTATCTCTGTACTGTGACATCACTGTGTATTATCCCTGTACTGTGACATCACTGTGTATTATCCCTGTACTGTGACATCACTGTGTATTATCCCTGTACTGTGACATCACTGTGTATTATCCCTGTGCTGTGACATCACTGTGCATTATCCCTGTACTGTGACATCACTGTGTGTATTATTCCTGTACTGTGACATCACTGTGTATATTATCTCTGAACTATAACATCACTGTGTGTTATCTCTATACTGCAACATCACTGTTGATACTTACACTGCACTGTGACATCACTGTATATATTAAGCCTGTATACCCTAATATCACTGTACATATTTACCTTGCACTGCGAGTGATAATACAGGGTAAATATGCACAGTTCAGAGTTAATATAAACAGTAATGTCTCTGTACAGGGACAGTAAACAGTTTTGCCACTACAGGGTTAATAAACGCAGTGTTGTCACAGTAGAGGGTAACTATACAGTGATGTCATTGTACCGGGAAAATATACACAGTGAAGTCAGCATTCAAGAATAATAAACTGTGATGTCACTACAGGGTTGTTATACACAGTGACATCAAATTACAGGATGAAGCACAGTGATGTCACAGTTTATGAAGCACAGTGATCAAAAACTACAAATTGACCCAATAAGGGGCTAAGAGGCCAAAACAATATAATTATCCAAACCCCAAGGCCGCAGCCTGGGGTGCAAAACACCTCAAATTACTCCCCCACTAAAACATAACTTTTAATTGTGTATATATTAAAAGATAACAAATCCAGAAGGTGATGATTAAAAATACAGTGTCACATGGGAGAATAATATAGTTATTGGAGCAACATTACTCCAGTGTTCGGGGCTCTGCAGAAGCCCAACATCCCAATTGTGACACTTATTAAAAACACAAAATTGCCGCCTCTACATGTTTCGCCGTCACCACGGCGTTCTCAAGAGGCAATATGTGCTAACAACACTCCAAAATGGCGGCAGGGGGTATTTATAGACCATCTCCCTATCATCATCAGTCAGCGACATCCATATCCAGCCTATCCCAGATATCCTAGTATTACTCCAATCATGATTCAATATATGAATCACTTCCCAGGTACTCCCGCTGTTGGGGACCAATTTTGTGTTTTTAATAAGAAGCACAGTGATGTCACAGAGACTACAGAATGTACAACTGTACGTATGATAAAGATGGCGGGATGCTATTGAAACGTCACACATACATGGGGGAATAAAACACTTTGTTTTTGCACCTTATCTGGGAGTGCCGCTGGATCTTTAGTTTTGTAGATAGATAGATGATATATAGATAGATGGATAGATGATAGATATGAGATAGATAATAGATATGAGATAGATAATAGATATGAGATAGATAATAGATATGAGATAGATAATAGATATGAGATAGATAGATGGATAGATAGATGATAGATACTATTTCTTTCTAGCTATCTATCTAAAACAAATAAAAACGGCACAACCAAAATCCAGAAATTAGAGGGAAGTCGGGGTGCCCGCATACTTGGAACCTGGGTCCACTGGTTCCTCAATCCAGACAAAGAACAATATGATGCAACACGCCACAAGTTTTCAGAAAATGGTGGTTTATTCCATCATGTGCATAGTCCATAGTCCATGCACATGATGGAATAAACCACCATTTTCTGCAAACTTGTGGCGTGCTGCATCATATTGTTCTTTATCTATCTATATTTCTATATTCTATCTATATCATATCAATCTATATCTATCATATCCATCTATCTCCTATGTATCTATCTATCTCATATCTATCTATATCATATATATCTATCATCTATCTATCTATCTATCTATCATCTATTTATCTATCTATCTCATATCTATCTATATATCCATCTATTTATGTATCTATCTATCTATATATCATCTATCTATCTATCTCTCATATCTATCTTTCATCTATCTCTCATCTATCTGAGATATATATGAGATAGATAGATAGATAAATAGAAAGATAGATAGATAGATATGATATAGATAGATAGATATGAGATAGATAGATAGATACATAAATAGATAGATGGATATATATATATATATATATATATATATATATCATATATATATATATATACACGAGATAGATATGATATAGATAGATAGATATGAGATAGATAGATAGGAGATAGATGGATAGATAGATAGATAGATGATTGATAGATCAGTGTTTCCCAACTAGGAGGGCCTCCAGCTGTTGCAAAACCACAACTCCCAGTATGCTCATAAAGCCAAAGGAATGCTGGGAGTTGTAGTTTTGCAACAGCTGGAGGCCCCCTGGTTGGGAAACTGATCTATCTATCTTTCTCCTATCTATCTATATCATATAAATGTATCTATATCATATCCATCTATCTATATCATATCCATCTATCTCCTATCTATCTGTCTATATCATATCTATCTATCATCTATCTATCGGTCTATCATCTATCTATCCATCTATTTACTGTATGTATCTTTCTATATATCATCTCTCTATCTATATATCATCTATTTATCTTTCTATCTCTCATATCTATCTAGCTATCTCTCGTCTATCTATCTCTCATCTATCTGAGTTAGATAGATAGATATGAGATAGATAGATGAGAGATAGATAGATATGAGAAAGATAGATAGATGCATAAATAGATGGATATAGATAGATGGATGGATAGATATGAGATAGATAGATAGATAGATAGATAGGAGATTGATAGATAGATATTAGATAGATGCATAAATAGATGGATATAGATAGATGGATGGATAGATATGAGATAGATAGATAGATAGGAGATTGATTGATAGATAGATAGATCAGTGTTCCCCAACATGGGGGCCTCCAGCTGTTGCAAAACTACAACTCCCAGTATGCTCATAAAGCCAAAGCAATGCTGGGAGTTGTAGTTTTGCAACAGCTGGAGGCCCCCTGGTTGGGAAACACTGAACTACCTCCCACTGTCTCCCGAACTACAACTTTCCCCCTCTCCCCCAAGCAAGTTACTTACTTTAAAAGGGCAGCATCAGCAGTGGGCACTGGGCAGGTAAGTCTTCCATACTGGTGGTGTCCGGGCCTGTATACACACAGCAGGCCTGCTCCACAAGGTCCAGCAGCAGCATACAGGGGAGTGAGAGAGGGGGAGGAGCTTCCTGTCTGCTCTTCCCAGTCTGCATAGCGCGGCCCCTGCGTGGTGACAGGGCTGCTGGCTGAAGATTTATTAAATAAAAGGATGCCGGAGTAAATGGCTCCGGGGGGCGGGGGGTGCAGCGGGGGCTCGGGCCCCTTACTGGTGAACTAGCTGTACCCCCCTGAGGGCCATGAGAGCTGCTAGTGACCTACTGCTGCTAGGGGGGGCACAAGGGGGGGGGGGGGCAATCATGATGTGGGGGGGGCCAATCATGATGTAGGGGGGGCCGTGGCCCCCTCTGCCCCCCCCCCCCTAGAGACGTCACTGGGCCGCCTGCAAGGGGTGGTTGAACGCAGCATCCATCCGGGTGCTGTCAAACTTGCTGTGGTCGGGGAGTATGCGGTGGTATGTGGCCTAATGCTCGCCTCTGGGGCCGGACCTGGAGAGGGCAGCGGGCCCCCTTTCACGCTGGGCCCCTGTTCCTGCTGCACAGTTCGTCTGTTTTCTCTCTGAGGTTTTTTTTTTTGGGGGGGGGGGGGGGGCGGGGTTCAGGAGGTCTTTCAGCAGCCCTTTCTCCGATCAGCAGCTGTTTCTATAGCAGGCGACCAGCCCCAGCAGCCCTTTCTCTTAAAGTGGCAGAGGATCAGCAGGGGCTGGTCGGGCGCAGCGCTGGGGCTCGCCACCGGCAGGCAGGATGGAACCGGAACTGCTGTATTAAACTTCAATCCCGCGGTCTTCCGGAGAGTGAGGAGCAACTTGCGCTAGTCGGGTCCCTGAGCGAGGCCCCCCATTAACGCGAGAACTGAGGCGGTGGCCTATTATGCTAGAGCCACCTCTGCTGTCAGTTGGCCAGCCTGCTGCAGTCAGCCCAGGAAGCCTCATTGCTTCCGGCACGGCCAGTCTTGCGGCCGGCCGTGCGACAACCACTGTCAGGGGCCGGTGCATTGCCGTGGAATGAGATTTGCCATAGAATGAGATGGTCCGCCTCCATCACATCCTATTGGCTCACTCTTGTCACGTGACATATTTAAACGTCACGCATCGATGCGCACAGTAGTGTCAGTTTGGCTATGACAGGGAGAGGATCTCCTCACCCTGTGATAGCTGAAGCTGTACGGAGCTCTCATGGCCTCTGTGGCCCGCCAGAAGTTCACACATGTACGTAGCTCATACGGCTGCCTCATATACATTTACTGTTGATCCACAGCGCTGTCATCAGTGTGCGTCCCCGCGAGCGCCCCACGCCCGCAGCTCTACTCCCCGTCCTCCGCCCCCCGCAGCTCTACTCCCCGTCCCGTTAACGCTCAGGGAGCGGGGAAAAGAAAGTAGAGAATCAGGCGCAGGTCAAGTAATTCGCGTAGTGCTGCGCATGCGCAGTACTACTTTACCTGCGCCCGATGCTCTATTTTCTGTTCCCCGCTCCCTGAGCGTTAACGGGACGGGGAGTAGAGCTGCGGGGGACGGGGAGTAGAGCTGCGGGCGTGGGGCGCTCGTGGGGACGCACACTGATGACAGCGCCATCGGGCGTAGGAATCCCCATAGCGCTGTGGATCGCTCCCTGAGCGTTCACAGGGGACGGGGAGTAGAGCTGCGGGGGACGGGGTGTAGAGCTGCGTAGGACGGGGAGAAGAGCTGCGGGAGACGGGGAGTAGAGCTGCGGGGGACGGGGAGTAGAGCTGCGGGGGACGGGGAGTAGAGATGCGGGGGACGGGGTGTAGAGATGCGGGGGACGGGGAGAAGAGCTGCGGGGGACGGGGAGTAGAGATGCAGGGGACGGGGAGTAGAGATGCGGGGGACGGGGTGTAGAGATGCGGGGGACGGGGAGAAGAGCTGCGGGGGACGGGGAGTAGAGCTGCGGGGGGCGGGGAGTACAGCTGCGGGGGACGGGGAGTACAGCTGCGGGGGGTCGGAGGACGGGGAATAGAGCTGCGGGCGTGGGGCGCTCGCGGGGGCCTACACTGATGACAGCGCCATCGGGCATCGGGATCCCGATAGCGCTGTGGATCAACAGTACATGTAATAATAGAGTAAATGTATATGAGCCAGCCGTATGAGCTGCGTACATGTGTGAACTTCTGTCGGCCCACAGAGGCCATGAGAGCTCCGTACAGCTTCAGCTATCACAGGGTGAGGAGATCCTCTCCCTGTGATAGCCAAACTGACACTACTGTGCGCATCGATGCGTGACGTTTAAATATGTCACGTGACAAGAGTGAGCCAATAGGATGTGATGGAGGCGGACCATCTCATTCTATGGCAAATCTCATTCCACGGCAATGCACCGGGCCAAGAAGTCTTCTTTAACATGGTGCGGCCGGTGCATTGCCATAGAATGAGATGGTCCGCCTCCATCACATCCTATTGGCTCACTCTTGTCACATGACATATTTAAACGTCACACATCGATGCGCACAGCAGTGTCAGTTTGGCTATCACAGGGAGAGGATCTCCTCTCCCTGTGATAGCTGAAGCTGCATGGAGCTCTCATGGCCTCTGTGGCCCGACAGAAGTTCACACATTTACGCAGCTCATACGGCTGGCTCATATACATTTACTGTTGATCCACAACGCTATCGGGATCCCAATGCCCGAAGGCGCTGTCATCAGTGTGCGTCCCCGCGAGCGCCCCACACCCGCAGCTCTACTCCCCGTCCCTTTGACGCTCAGGGAGCGGGGAACAGAAAGTAGAGCATCGGGCGCAGGTTAAGTTATTCGCGTAGTGCTGCACATGCGCAGTACTACTTTACCTGCGCCCGATGCTCTACTTTCTGTTCCCCGCTCCCTGAGCGTTAATGGGACGGGGAGTAGAGCTGCGGGCGTGGGGCGCTAGCGGGGACGCACACTGATGACAGCGCCATCGGGCATCGGGATCCCGATAGCGCTGTGGATCAACAGTACATGTAATAATAGAGTAAATGTATATGAGCCAGCCGTATGAGCTGCGTACATGTGTGAACTTCTGTCGGCCCACAGAGGCCATGAGAGCTCCGTACAGCTTCAGCTATCACAGGGTGAGGAGATCCTCTCCCTGTGATAGCCAAACTGACACTGCTGTGCGCATCGATGCGTGACGTTTAAATATGTCACGTGACAAGAGTGAGCCAATAGGATGTGATGGAGGCGGACCATCTCATTCTATGGCAAATCTCATTCCACGGCAATGCACCGGGCCAAGAAGTCTTCTTTAACATGGTGCGGCCGGTGCATTGCCATAGAATGAGATGGTCCGCCTCCATCACATCCTATTGGCTCACTCTTGTCACATGACATATTTAAACGTCACACATCGATGCGCACAGCAGTGTCAGTTTGGCTATCACAGGGAGAGGATCTCCTCTCCCTGTGATAGCTGAAGCTGCACGGAGCTCTCATGGCCTCTGTGGCCCGACAGAAGCTCACACATTTACGCAGCTCATACGGCTGGCTCATATACATTTACTGTTGATCCACAGCGCTATCGGGATCCCGAAGCCCGAAGGCGCTGTCATCAGTGTGCGTCCCCGCGAGCGCCCCACGCCCGCAGCTCTACTCCCCGTCCCGTTGACGCTCAGGGAGCGGGGAACAGAAAGTAGAGCATCGGGCGCAGGTTAAGTTATTCGCGTAGTGCTGCACATGCGCAGTACTACTTTACCTGCGCCCGATGCTCTACTTTCTGTTCCCCGCTCCCTGAGCGTTAATGGGACGGGGAGTAGAGCTGCGGGCATGGGGCGCTAGCGGGGACGCACACTGATGACAGCGCCATCGGGCATCGGGATCCCGATAGCGCTGTGGATCAACAGTACATGTAATAATAGAGTAAGTGTATATGAGCCAGCCGTATCAGCTGCGTACATGTGTGAACTTCTGTCGGGCCACAGAGGCCATGAGCGCTCCGTGCAGCTTTAGCTATCACAGGGAGAGGAGATCCTCTCCCTGTGATAGCCAAACTGACACTGCTGTGCGCATCGATGCGTGACGTTTAAATATGTCACGTGACAAGAGTGAGCCAATAGGATGTGATGGAGGCGGACCATCTCATTCTATGGCAAATCTCGTTCTACGGCAATGCACCGGCCATTTGGCAGTCAAGGTGATCGGCCCACCGGGGATTTTCCCGGTATCCCAGTCCAGCCTTGACTCTGGCTGGGTGGCAGTCACCCACCAGTACACACAGCAGACCCTAAACCCATATCATTATTGCTAAGCAGGAAGATGGGAGTCCATTTAACTCTGATGGACCATTTTTAAATGCAATCCATAACCTGGCTTTGGCAGGAACCCTTCTTACTCCTCCTACTTGCATTTGATACTGGGTTTAGGATCTGCATAGGAAACACACACAAGCACACACTTACCTTTGTTGCCTTCTGACGCCTCCTTGGCTGTCCCCAAACGGTATAAAACCAAAAGCCACGGGAAGTTGTAAGGATAGAGGACATACCTGCATCCTATTGGACTCACTTGTCTTGGTTAAATCCAGCTTATTTGACAACCTATGGTGCTGCTGCTTCTGCTCATGGAAGTGCTGCTTCTGACAAGGCTGTTCTTTGGTGGTCCTAGGCGACATTACAATCTCCATTGTTACATACACATTTGCAACTCCAACAATACACACATATGCATGTATGTATGTATGTATGTATGTGTATCTATCTATCTCTATATATATTTATCTCTCTCTCTCTCTGTATATATATATATATATATATATATATATATATATATATTCTTTTAAATATATATATATAGAGAGAGATAGAGATGGAAATGCTTTTTTAAACATGTTTTCACCTTTTTCTACCTTCTTTTTTTTCTTCTCTCCATGTTTTCCTTCTTTCCTCCTTTTTTCCTATGTTGCTGCTTCTTATTTTTCTTCTTTTTCAGACCCTATCATTGCACTATTCCTTATTCAATACCACCAGCAGATGGAGACACTATATTGCAACATTAGTTGTGAGCAGCAGTTTGTACAAACAAATGCCTCATAGCTGATGTCCTATCCATTATTGCATGGATGGCTGGCTGGCAACATTTGTTTTTATTATTCCAATACCACAGTACCAATGCATGGTCACTCAACAGCAATGACACCCCCATGTCAATTAACAAGATTCAGCTCCCACTACCTGAAAGACAGCTACCTATCATGTCATGTCCAACCTGCACAGGTGTGCAGGTTGCTGAGCTTATTCAATTAAAGAGGACATTCAGCAGCAGCAGCAGTCCTGTGCCTGGTCGCTCCAACAGGGGCCAGACACAAGCGGCACAACCTATTGTCTTTTGCCTGCAGTAAGGGCCCACTGGACTAGCCAGCAAGCAGCTGCAGCAGCAAATAAACAGGTAATCTTTCTTTCCAACACTGAAACCTGGTGGTGCACTTAATATATGCTACCAGATAGGGGACATATCAGATATTAAACTGATAAAAACAGACACCACATTTGATCTCAGCCAAAAAGAAGGACGAGAAGTGATAACTGTCAAAGGGGAGGAACCCCTTCACATGCACCATCACTACTTGTAGGAAGGGAGGCTGGCTGGCAGCCTCCCATACACACTCTGGCTGGGTGGCAGTCACCCACCAGTACACACAGCAGACCCTAAACCCATATCATTATTGCTAAGCAGGAAGATGGGAGTCCATTTCACTCTGATGGAGCATTTTTAAATGCAATCCATAACCTGGCTTTGGCAGGAACCTTTCTTTCGCCTCCTACTTGCATGTGATACTGGGTTTAGGATCTGCATAGGAAACACACACACACACACACAAGCACACACTTACATGTGTTGCCTGCTGACTCCTCCTTGGCTGTCCCCAAACGGTATAAAACCAACAGCCACGGGAAGCTGTAAGGATAGAGGACATACCTGCATCCTATTGGACTCACTTGTCTTGGTTAAATCCAGCTTATTTGACAACCTATGGTGCTGCTGCTTCTACTCATGGAAGTGCGGCTTCTGACAAGGCTGTTCTTTGGTGGGCCTAGGCGACATCACAATCTCCATGGTTACATACACAACAAAGGTCAGATGTTGTTTACACCTGGCCATGCCAGTGGTATTGAGTAGCATATCCCAGTGCTAAGGGTCCTGGGTGCAACAATCTTTCAATGGGGAATAGCCGAGCTGAGTTTGTCAAGTGCACCCATGTTTGCAACTCCAGCAATACACACATATTGTTACGCCGAGCGCTCCGGGTCCCCGCTCCTCCCCGGAGCGCTCGCAACATCCTCGCAATTGCAGCGCCCCGGTCAGACCTGCTGACCGGGTGCGCTGCGATACCTCTCCCAGCCGGGATGCGATTCGCGATGCGTGAGGCGCCCGCTCGCGATGCGCACCCCGGCTCCCGTACCTGACTCGCTCTCCGTCGGTCTTGTCCCGGCGCGCGCGGCCCCGCTCCTTAGGGCGCGCGCGCCGGGTCTCTGCGATTTAAAGGGCCACTGCGCCACTGATTGGCGCAGTTGGCTTAATTAGTGTGTTCACCTGTGCACTCCCTATTTATACCTCACTTCCCCTGCACTCCCTCGACGGATCTTGTTGCCATTGTGCCAGTGAAAGCGTTTCCTTGTGTGTTCCTAGCCTGTGTTCCAGACCTCCTGCCGTTGCCCCTGACTACGATCCTTGCTGCCTGCCCCGACCTTCTGCTACGTCCGACCTTGCTCTTGTCTACTCCCTTGTACCGCGCCTATCTTCAGCAGTCAGAGAGGTTGAGCCGTTGCTGGTGGATACGACCTGGTTGCTACCGCCGCTGCAAGACCATCCCGCTTTGCGGCGGGCTCTGGTGAATACCAGTAGCAACTTAGAACCGGTCCACCAGCACGGTCCACGCCAATCCCTCTCTGGCACAGAGGATCCACCTCCTGCCAGCCGAATCGTGACAGTAGATCCGGCCATGGATCCCGCTGAAGTTCCACTGCCAGCTGTCGCCGACCTCACCACGGTGGTCGCCCAGCAGTCGCAACAGATAGCGCAACAAGGCCACCAGCTGTCTCAACTGACCGTGATGCTACAGCAGCTACTACCACAGCTTCAGCAATCATCTCCTCCGCCAGCTCCTGCACCTCCTCCGCAGCGAGTGGCCGCTTCCGGCCTACGACTATCCTTGCCGGATAAATTTGATGGGGACTCTAAGTTTTGCCGTGGCTTTCTTTCGCAATGTTCCCTGCACTTGGAGATGATGTCGGACCAGTTTCCTACTGAAAGGTCTAAGGTGGCTTTCGTAGTCAGCCTTCTGTCTGGGAAAGCTCTGTCATGGGCCACACCGCTCTGGGACCGCAATGACCCCATCACTGCCTCTGTACACTCCTTCTTCACGGAGATTCGAAGTGTCTTTGAGGAACCTGCCCGAGCCTCTTCTGCTGAGACTGCCCTGCTGAACCTGGTCCAGGGTAATTCTTCTGTTGGCGAGTACGCCATCCAATTCCGTACCCTTGCCTCCGAATTATCCTGGAATAATGAGGCCCTCTGCGCGACCTTTAAAAAAGGCCTATCCAGCAACATTAAAGATGTTCTGGCCGCACGAGAAATTCCTGCTAACCTGCATGAACTTATTCATCTGGCCACCCGCATTGACATGCGTTTTTCTGAAAGGCGTCAGGAGCTCCGCCAGGATATGGACTTTGTTCGCACAAGGCGTTTTTTCTCCCCGGCTCCTCTCTCCTCTGGTCCTCTGCAATCCGTTCCTGTGCCTCCCGCCGTGGAGGCTATGCAAGTTGACCGGTCTTGCTTGACACCTCAAGAGAGGACACGACGCCGCATGGAGAATCTGTGCCTGTACTGTGCCGGTACCGAACACTTCCTGAAGGATTGTCCTATCCGTCCTCCCCGCCTGGAAAGACGTACGCTGACTCCGCACAAAGGTGAGACAGTTCTTGATGTCAACTCTGCTTCTCCACGCCTTACTGTGCCTGTGCGGATATCTTCCTCTACCTTCTCCTTCTCTACTATGGCCTTCTTGGATTCTGGATCTGCAGTAAATTTTATTTTGGCCTCTCTCATCAACAGGTTCAACATCCCGGTGACCAGTCTCGCCAGACCCCTCTACATCAATTGTGTTAACAATGAAAGATTGGACTGTACCGTGCGTTACCGCACGGAACCCCTCCTAATGTGCATCGGACCTCATCACGAAAAAATTTAGTTTTTGGTCCTCTCCAATTGCACTTCCGAAATTCTTCTTGGATTACCGTGGCTTCAACGCCATTCCCCAACCCTTGATTGGTCCACAGGAGAAATCAAGAGCTGGGGTACTTCTTGTTTCAAAGACTGTCTTAAACCGGTTCCCAGTACTCCCTGCCGTGACCCTGTGGTTCCCCCTGTAACCGGTCTTCCTAAGGCTTATATGGACTATGCTGACGTGTTTTGCAAAAAGCAAGCTGAGACTTTACCTCCTCACAGGCCTTATGACTGTCCTATTGACCTCCTCCCGGGTACTACTCCACCCCGGGGCAGAATTTATCCTCTGTCCGCTCCAGAGACTCTTGCTATGTCTGAATACATCCAGGAAAATTTAAAAAAGGGGTTTATCCGCAAATCCTCCTCTCCTGCCGGAGCTGGATTTTTTTTTTGTGTCCAAAAAAGATGGCTCCCTACGTCCTTGCATTGATTACCGCGGACTTAATAAAATCACGGTAAAGAACCGCTACCCCCTACCTCTTATCTCAGAACTCTTTGATCGCCTTCAAGGTGCCCACATCTTTACCAAACTGGACTTAAGAGGTGCTTATAATCTCATCCGCATCAGGGAGGGGGACGAATGGAAGACTGCATTTAACACCAGAGATGGACACTTTGAGTATCTGGTCATGCCCTTTGGCCTGTGCAACGCCCCTGCCGTCTTCCAAGACTTTGTTAATGAAATTTTTCGTGATCTCTTATATTCCTGTGTTGTTGTTTATCTGGACGATATTCTGATTTTTTCTGCCAACTTAGAAGAACACCGCCAGCATGTCCGCATGGTTCTTCAGAGACTTCGAGACAATCAACTTTATGCCAAAATGGAGAAATGTCTGTTTGAATGTCAATCTCTTCCTTTCCTAGGATACTTGGTCTCTGGCCAGGGATTACAAATGGACCCAGATAAACTCTCTGCCGTCTTAGATTGGCCACGCCCCTCCGGACTCCGTGCTATCCAACGTTTTTTGGGGTTCGCCAATTATTACAGACAATTTATTCCACACTTTTCCACTATTGTGGCTCCTATCGTGGCTTTAACCAAGAAAAATGCCAATCCCAAGTCCTGGTCTCCCCAAGCGGAAGACGCATTTAAACGGCTCAAGTCTGCCTTTTCTTCTGCTCCCGTGCTCTCCAGACCTGACCCATCTAAACCCTTCCTATTGGAGGTAGATGCCTCCTCAGTGGGAGCTGGAGCGGTCCTTCTACAAAAAAATTCTTCCGGGCATGCTGTTACTTGTGGTTTTTTTTTCTAGGACCTTCTCTCCGGCGGAGAGAAACTACTCCATCGGGGATCGAGAACTACTGGCCATTAAATTGGCGCTTGAGGAATGGAGGCATCTGCTGGAGGGATCAAAATTTCCAGTTATCATTTACACCGATCACAAGAATCTCTCCTATCTCCAGTCTGCCCAACGGCTGAACCCTCACCAGGCCAGGTGGTCGTTGTTCTTTGCCCGTTTTAACTTTGAAATTCATTTTCGCCCTGCCGACAAGAACATTAGGGCCGATGCCCTCTCTCGTTCCTCGGATGCCTCGGAAGTAGAGGTCTCTCCGCAACACATCATTCCTCCTGACTGTCTGATCTCCACTTCTCCAGCCTCCATCAGGCAAACTCCTCCAGGGAAGACCTTAGTTTCTCCACGCCAACGTCTCGGGATTCTCAAATGGGGACACTCCTCCCACCTCGCAGGCCATGCGGGCATCAAAAAGTCCTTGCAACTCATCTCTCGTTTCTATTGGTGGCCGACTCTGGAGACGGATGTTGTTGATTTTGTGCGGGCCTGTACTGTCTGTGCCCGGGATAAGACTCCTCGCCAGAAGCCTGCTGGTCTCCTTCATCCTCTGCCTGTCCCCGAACAGCCTTGGTCACTGATTGGTATGGACTTTATTACAGACTTACCCCCATCCCGTGGCAACACTGTTGTTTGGGTGGTCGTTGATCGATTTTCCAAGATGGCACATTTTATTCCTCTTCCTGGTCTTCCTTCAGCGCCTCAGTTGGCAAAAAATTTTTTGTACACATTTTTCGTCTTCACGGTTTGCCCACGCAGATCGTCTCGGATAGAGGCGTCCAATTCGTGTCTAAATTCTGGAGGGCCCTCTGTAAACAGCTCAAGATTAAATTAAACTTCTCTTTTTCTTATCATCCCCAATCCAATGGGCAAGTAGAAAGAATTAACCAGGTCCTGGGTGACTATTTACGGCATTTTGTTTCCTCCCGCCAGGATGACTGGGCAGACCTTCTACCATGGGCCGAATTCTCATACAACTTCAGAGTCTCTGAATCTTCTGCTAAGTCCCCATTTTTTGTGGTGTACGGCCGTCACCCTCTTCCCCCCCTCCCTACTCCCTTGCCCTCTGGTTTGCCCGCTGTGGATGAAGTGACTCGTGATCTTTCCACCATATGGAAAGAGACCCAAAATTCTCTTTTACAGGCTTCATTCCGCATGAAAAGGTTTGCCGATAAGTAAAGAAGAACTCCCCCCATTTTTGCTCCCGGAGACAAGGTATGGCTCTCCGCTAAATATGTCCGCTTTCGTGTCCCCAGTTACAAACTGGGACCACGCTATCTTGGTCCTTTCAAAGTCTTGTGCCAGATTAATCCTGTCTCTTACAAACTCCTTCTTCCTCCTTCTCTTCGTATTCCCAATGCCTTCCATGTCTCTCTCCTTAAACCACTCATCATCAACCGTTTCTCTCCCAAACTTGTTTCTCCCACTCCTGTTTCCGGTTCTTCTGACGTCTTCTCCGTGAAGGAGATACTGGCCTCCAAGACGGTCAGAGGGAAAAAAATTTTTTGGGTGGATTGGGAAGGCTGTGGTCCAGAAGAGAGATCCTGGGAACCTGAGGACAACATCCTAGACAAAAGTCTGGTCCTCAGGTTCTCAGGCTCCAAGAAGAGGGGGAGACCCAAGGGGGGGTACTGTTACGCCGAGCGCTCCGGGTCCCCGCTCCTCCCCGGAGCGCTCGCAACATCCTCGCAATTGCAGCGCCCCGGTCAGACCTGCTGACCGGGTGTGCTGCGATACCTCTCCCAGCCGGGATGCGATTCGCGATGCGGGAGGCGCCCGCTCGCGATGCGCACCCCGGCTCCCGTACCTGATTCGCTCTCCGTCGGTCTTGTCCCGGCGCGCGCGGCCCCGCTCCTTAGGGCGCGCGTGCGCCGGGTCTCTGCAATTTAAAGTGCCACTGCGCCACTGATTGGCGCAGTTGGCTTAATTAGTGTGTTCACCTGTGCACTCCCTATTTATACCTCACTTCCCCTGCACTCCCTCGCCGGATCTTGTTGCCTTTGTGCCAGTGAAAGCGTTTCCTTGTGTGTTCCTAGCCTGTGTTCCAGACCTCCTGCCGTTGCCCCTGACTACGATCCTTGCTGCCTGCCCCGACCTTCTGCTACGTCCGACCTTGCTCTTGTCTACTCCCTTGTACCGCGCCTATCTTCAGCAGTCAGAGAGGTTGAGCCGTTGCTGGTGGATACGACCTGGTTGCTACCGCCGCTGCAAGACCATCCCGCTTTGCGGCGGGCTCTGGTGAATACCAGTAGCAACTTAGAACCGGTCCACCCCAATCCCTCTCTGGCACAGAGGATCCACCTCCTGCCAGCCGAATCGTGACACATATGTGTATCTATCTATCTCTCTCTCTCTTTGTCTCTCTCTCTCTCTCTACATATATATATATATATATATATATATATATATATATATAGATATTGTGATGATTCCTCCTTGGGGATTAGCTCTGGGATCGTCCTGGTCACTTGCCACGTGACACGTTCCTCACAATAACACCAGAGACCACAGTTCCGCATACAAGTCTGGCTCCTCGCCAGATTTATTTCCACAGGTTGCAGGTAAAACAAAACATAGACAGGAACAAAATAAAGTCCTAGACAGTCTGGTCACTGACTACACATGTCAGCATGCCCTGACTACGAACTGGTGAGCTTCCCTCAGCCAGTTAAACATGTGTCTCCTGCAACCTGTTACTCACAGTTCACACCACTTCTTGGACCACTCGTAGCGCCTTCTACGTGTTACCTAAACAGGGTCTGTGTGTCTCCCCCTCTAACAGCCAGCATACTGTTTCCAAGGGAGAGCCCCAACTATTCTGATTCCTTTTCTTTTACACACACTTCCCCTTCCTGATACCTCATTAATCAGTCCACAGGTGGAGCATGCTCCAGAGTTAGCGAGGGAAATACAGCCTTTCCCTTGCCACACTGCCACAAATCCCCCCCCCCTCCCCTCTGCTCAGACCACCGGGAAGGAGCTCTTTTATTCAAAAGGCAGAGTCCAACTTCCTTTTCTTTTCCTTGGTCAACTTTTGTCCCTCAGTCTCTGAAGTCCTTGACTTTTTTTTTCCGGATTTTTACCAGCCACCAATTGCAAGTCTCTCGGTCACACCTCTCCAGTACTAGGTTCTTCACCCTGGTGTGGGCAGGGTTCTTGAAATTAAGGAGAGAGAGGACCGATGCTTCTAACCTTTGTCTTCTTCTGGCTTGCCAGACCTCTGCCTCTGCTTCAGAGAATCTTTCGGTCTCAGTGGCTTCACCAACCACTGTCTTGTTCTCTGTAGCTTCAGAGGACCTCTGACACGGGTCCATCTCAGTTTCAACTATAGAGTACTTCCCACCTGGTTTCACCACAGTTTTGACTTCAGTGCATTTCTCACATGGTTTCACCTCATCCCTTCCAGCTTTCTCTTCAGTGGCACCAGCTTCCTCATGTTTGGCTTCAGAGTCTTTGGCTCCTTCAGATTCTTGTCTAGAATCAGCTTCTCCTACTGTTTGGCTCTTCT